>NC_139219.1:85903922-86198922 GCF_055691185.1 Crinia signifera | reverse complement strand
ACCAGGACAGAAAAGGGCCCAATCACCACACAATCTACATCCAATTGGTCAGAAGTGGATCTAGATTGATGGGATCTGACCCCTGTCGTCCTGGTGTGTAACCAGCATAACTCTTCCTGACACTGTCTCTCTCTCCCTGACACTTTCTCTCTCTCCCTGACACATTTTATCTTTCTCTCCCAGTCACTGTCTCTCTCTCTCTCCCTGACACTCTGTAAAGCCGCCCATACACGGTCCGTTTAACAGATCCATTGTGTACTTACATAGTGTATGCAATGCGATGCGATGCGAGGAACAGCTAGTACAAAAAGTATGTCCAGCACATACTTTTTGTACCGTACTATGAGATTTAGTACAGAACGGACGGTCTGGAAAAGGGATCGTCTATGGGCGGCTTAACACTGTTTCTCTCCATGTCTCTTCCTTCCCCCTTTATTTCTCCCACTCTCTTTCTCCCCCTCTCTCCAATGGGCACTTTCTGTTGCTTTATTCATTCTCTCTCCTGGACACTGTCTCTCTCTCTCTGAAACTGCCCCTCACTCTTGTTCTCTCTCTCTCTGCTGCTGCCTCTTTCTCTCACCCATATGCTTCCCTCCTTTCTCCCCAAACTCTCCCATTTCACTCTCTCTACTTCTCTTTCTAACTCCTCTCTCTCTCTATCTCTCCCCCTTACATCCTCTATCAATCCCCTAACACTCTGTGGGTGATTTGTATAAAATGACTGCTGGTGACTATGCTGTACAGCCATTCTATTAAAGATATCTGGAATTAACGTATCACAGAATTTCTCAAACTTTGGGTCCTGACTAAAAAAGTGGGTCACAGCCTTCTCAGCATGGGGTCACAACTTGACATTGCTGACCATCAGTCTGATGACTTCTCTAATCTCTCAATCATATTTCCAAAAAGTCTGAATTGTTGCCCCAGACCAGGGGTAAAACTCAAGGAGACAATGGAGTCATTTGATGCTGGGCTCCAGCTCTAAAGAGGGCACTGCCTCCACAGTGTCCCCACACACATTCCAGCTGTCTCCCTTCTGTGCTGATCACATATTCCGCTCCTCCCTCCCGAACGCACTCATCTACCCAAACACACTTTAAGTCTGCCGCCGGAGGTCACAGATATTGCTCACAGGTGACTGTGCTCCCTGTACCAGACTCTGGCGATATCACTGAGGTGTGGGCTGCTGTCTGGAGTGTTACATCATTGTTGCTGTCCCCTCTACCAGCGTTACTCTGACTGGGGGCTATTGAAGTCTGGTAAGTGCTGTATGCTGCAGGACCTGACTCCAGTTGGGGATGGAGGGGTTGGAAAGTATATCTGTATTCAGATCCCTCTCTCTCTCTCTTTCCCTGACACCCCATCTCTCTCACCACATTTTCTCTTTCCTTGGCACCGCCTCTCTCTCAGCCCTCTCTCTTTCCCAGAAACCCCAATCTCTCACTCTTTCCCTGACACCTCATTCTCTCTCTTACCCCTCTCTCTTTCTCTGACATCCCCCTCTCTTTCTCTCTTTCCCCAACACACTCTTTCTTTCCTCTCTAGCCATGACACCCCCTCTCTCTCTCTGACACCATATCTCATCTCCACCTTCTCTATCCCTGACACCATCTCTCACCCTATTTCTCTCTTCTCTCTCTTTCACACCCACCTCTCTTTATCTGAGACACCCTCTCTCTTTCACCACCCCTATGTCTCACCCTCCTCGCTATCCCTGACACACTCTCTCTATCCCTGACACATTATAACAACCTCTCTCTCTATCCGAGACAGCCTCTCTCTTTCACCACCACTCTGTCTCACCCCTCTCTCTATCCTGGGCACCCTCTCATCCTTTCTATATCCCACACACAAACACACACACACTAACCCTCTCTCTCTATCTCTGGCACTATCTCTCTCTCTCTCTCTTTCTCTATTACGGAACATCTCTCACTCTTGCCATCATTCGTTCAATTTCCCTGACATCCACTTTCTCTCTCATTCCTCTCTCTATTCTCTTTTCCTGACACACTCTCTCACCCCTCTCCTTATCCATGACACTCTCACTCTACCCCTCTCATTTCCTTACTTTTCCTGACTTCCTCCTCTCTCCCTTACATTTTTTCTCTCTGAAACACTTTCTTTCTTCTCTTTTTTTTTCTACCTGATACCCCCCCCTCTCTCTCTCTCTCTCACTCTCTCCCCCTCCCTCTCTCTTTCCTCATCTCTATAGGGGGGTACCAACATGTATGTTGCCTCTGTGAGATGTGGACGAAATTATGCCACTGCTTCAGACTCGCATCTGTGTCTTAGAGACCGGAGGACTCATCAGGCAGCTTTGCCCCCTTCACAGTGCTCTGTCTCTCACCCAGCAGTCACTGTTGGCACCTCTGAAACCAGCAGGATGCACTCCTAAGTCCTCATCTACATGCATATTTCCAAAGGGGCAAATGGCTGGCAGCAATGGTGCACCCGCGACCTGGGGCTTCTGAGTTATAGGAAACTTGCAGGGGAATGCGGTCAATATGCTGGCGGTCAGAATCCCAGCGGTCGAAATACCGATGCTGTCACCCACTGTCTCTTTGCCATATCCAAAGCCTTCAAAGGAGATATAAACTTTAACATTCGCATGAATATATGAAAAAAACAACTGCAAGGCAGGGACTCCAAAAGGAGCTCATCCTTACTATTGTGTAAGAAAGTGATTGCATTAGTGGTCACTTCACTTCTGTTCTGTGCCTCCACAAGGCTGCCATGCCTGTAGTGACCATTCTGCTGTATATTGCTGTGGTCCTGTAAATGTTTTATTTTCTGATGCGGTCCCAGAGCAAAATAGTTTGAGAATCCCTGGTCTATCACAATAACTGCTGCCTTTCGGACCTGCTCTTGCTCAGCTCTCTTTTGAGTAGATGATTTCAGCACAGGTCAGAGGGCAGCTTTTTCCAGTTACAGGGTTGGACACCAGGGTCACCTATGTCAAATATGTGAAAGATTAGTAAACTACTGTATCTTGTAAATTATGTTTTGGACAGAGCTAGTACAAATGAGCCAAAACAAGGTGAGACTTGTAGTGTCAAACAAATGCTGATTGCAATCTCCAGGTACTTTGTGATCATCCACTTGTAAGAAAAGCTATTTTACAAAACATGTGAAAGGAAACAACATAAAGCATCAGCAAGATGACTCACGAGACATTGAAGAACACTGCAGAAGTCCACATGTTTTCTTAACCTTTACTAGAATGCAAATCCTAAATAGATTATGGGGGAAATTAGTGGGGCTCTTTGTGGTCAGCCTGAGTTCCCACCATAGACGACCATGTTAAATTATTAACATGGTCTTCTATGGAGGGAACTGCTCCTGATTGGTTGAAGGAAACTATTAGTTATAGAAATACAGGGGGACCCCATTTTGATCCCCACCCCCTGTATTTCTGTAACCAGGACTGGTTCATAAGCCTTCTTAGTAAATATTCCCCCTATGAGTCTGATTTGTCATTGAATGCAAAGCTGATATTTCTGTAGTTGAGCAATGATCGGCATTCTTCATATGCACCTAAGTGTGTGGACAACAAATGGAATAATGACCAGGAAAATGATGCAAATATCTGTGTATAGATGATTCTTTTGATCCCAATGATGATCTTTCGGGATTCAGAGTACCCCACATGACCACACTGACCTGTGTCCTTATATGCACGTAGCATTTTCTGACCAAGATATATATATAGGAGGCAGGTGGTAACATTACTGACCTTGGAACTAGTGCCTCCCCATATGTATCTTCACCAGGTATTGAAGTATAACAACAATCACTGCATGTTTTATGGGGCTGTGTATACACAGAGAAACAGCGCTGGTATTCTAAACCATAAATTAATAATAAATTATATAAAAATGGGATTGCCTGCAAAATATAACAATTTATTTAATACATTCTAAAATACAATACTTTAAAAACAATTAGGGTCGTGAGCAGTTGTGGTGTGGGCCTGAAAGAGATTGGAGGAGTCTTTCTGGTATAAAAGTCCCTTTTGAAGGCTTAGTAAACTGGGTTAGCAGCTTTTTTTATCTCACCAATAGAAGGGATTTTTCCAGGTTGGGTCCAGAGCAGTGTTCCCTCTAAGCTGTGCGCACGTGCGCGCGCACACAACTCGATGAGTGTGCGCACAGACATTACAACAGAGCGCACAAAGCAGCAGTGGTCCCTTTTTGCAGTTGTGGACTCAATTAATGTGTGTTTCACCCATTAACTACAATGTGTGCTGTGTTTTGAATGTTTAAATGTTTATTATCATTTTGAAGTAAAGTTAACACAAATGCTGAACGTCATTTTCCAGTTATATATAAGTGACGCACAAAAATTTTAATTTCCTTCCAAAGTTGCACAGCCAAAATCTTTTGCCGCACACAGCATTCGTAAAATTAGAGGGAACATTGGTCCAGAGTCCTCACTATGATGTGGATGTGCAATGATGGTAAGGGGCCGCTGGAGGATGATCACCATGTCCCCTTTAAGGTCCACTATAGACCTTATCCAAGCAGCAGCTTCTTGTGTAAAAGAGGCAACTCAAACCAGCGCCTAGTTCTCTTATCAATTTTGATAAAAAATCCTTTTATGGGGCTGTGGTCTGTCCACATGTATCAATTTCCAGAAATCATATTTTTCTAGAGCAGGGCCCTAATAGCTAATGCCATACCTAGATATTTCAAATTGGGACTGAGGGGTATTAAAGGATAATGGGCACGTCTTTGGGACACCTGGATATCATGTAGCTGTCTCACCTAGATTTAAATACAGCATTACTAGTAGACACACAGTACATGATGATGTAAGTTAATGATCACATAATAAAGGAGATCATAGAATGGTATGGGTCATATGGGCCCTGGCCCAGTACGTGATTACTTTTTAATGTCAGTAACCACCTGTTCACCTATGTCACAGTGGGCAGGTATTGTGCTTCTGCCACCAGTTCCAACCACCGGATTCTGGAACTGATTCTTCTGTTTGGAGGGGGGGGCAGTTGGGAGACTCCCCTGTCCGGCGCAGATCAGTGGTGAATAGACGCTATGGGTACAGCGTCTTTTCCCGGAGACAGAGGGGCTGGGGACACTATGGCCACTATGGGAGTGGCCTTGCAGGAGCACTGCAAACATAGGTCATGCCCCCTTACTAGGTCACTCCCAAATTTCCAGGTGCACGCAGGGTCCTGCATCTCGTCCTTGAGAAGTTGGGAGGTATGCTATATGGTAAGGACTTCTGTATACCAGAGAAGGAGGCTAGGGGGCCCAGCAGCCCACAGTCTGGATTCCCACTAGATTTCCAGGGAGAGAGTAATTGCTTTTTAATCTTTATATATACATTCACAATACACACATGAAATACAGGTAAAACCTTTTAACATTAAAAATATAGCTCCTTGCATCAGCAGTTGCAGTGCAACGTAATATTTATTTTGAGTCTCAGCTGCAGCAACTCCTTAAGGCCCCCATACATTAGACCTAATCTACTGACAACTCCCGGGGGGGGGGGGGGGTGTCACACACGATCTGGCACTTGATGTGCCAAGTTTTGCATGTGATGAATCGCATGCGATTCATCACATGCAGTCCCCGGAGAGCTGCTGTCAGAGGGAGCCGGGTGCTGAGCAGAGCGGGGCGGCGGGGGGGGGGGGGGGGGCTGCAAACGCAGAGCCAGTTTACTCACTGGCTGCTAGGGGACCACATTGCCGGGTAGCGTAGGGGAAGCCGGGCAGCAGCGGGCGCACATAGAAAAAACACACAGAAATGAATGGCCAGCCAGTGATTGGCTGAGAGCTCTCTGACAGAGAGCTCTCAGCCAATCACTGACTGGCCATTCATTTCTATGTGCGCCCGCTGCTGTCCGGCTTCCCCCACGCTACAGGGTGCCCATCACTGCGTTCACCACCCCCGGATCACCAGCTCCCTGCTTGCGGCGATCACCGCCTAGGTCAGTGCGCCTCCCCTGCCCCTTGAATCAGCTGAGCTCCCCATACGCCGCGTCCCATGCCCGATTTACCAAATCTTATGTGCAGCCCGTCCGACCTCCCGACCCCGACCCGATGCGCACGGGACCGCGCATCGGGTCGGATGGCATGTCTAAACATACGATTTGGGCTGATTTCACTGCCCGATCCATCCGAATCGGGTGAAATCGGGCCCAAATCGCACAGTGTATGGGGGCCTTTACACTACAGCTCCACAAAAAGACTGGAGAATCAGTGGTTAGCATACAGCATTGCTGCTGCCAGTGGAGACGGACCAGACCTGGTAATAGATAGCAAGTAAGATTATGACACTCAGATTGTAATAGCCAGGAGCAGGGGGCAAAAGAAAGATATCCCAGAGTCTCAATCATAAATAAAGTTACAGTCAGTGGTGCACGCAGGAGGGGGGGGTTTCTGGTTACCTATCTCGTGCGCGCGAGTCCCCTTCTCGCTGTACAGATGGCGGGTGGCGGGGGATGGCGGCTGGCGTCGCCATCGCCATCCTCTGCAATGATGAGACCTGCCCCATCTGTAAGTGTTTCTCAGATTTCCACATCTACCAGTATCTTAAGAATTGCAAACTCATTATTTCATGGGTTCATGTTAGGGATGAGCAGTTTCGGATTTTGGTAATCCGAATACACCAGGATACCACCCAATCCGAGCCTAGACCCGAACACTGTTCAGCGATTCCCGCCCAGACTCGGAGCTCAAAAGGCGGCAAAACATCATCATCATTTGTCAGATCTCGCAAGATCCGGACTCTATATATATCCCCAGCTGGCGCCACCTTCTTTACTCCGGCATTGGATAGTAGGGTAGTGGGTGGACGTGCTCTGGGGCTGTGGTGGTCTGTGGTGGTCTGTTGGCGTGGCAACCTGCTATATAAATCCAGTCCTGTGCTGCCTAGTGCTGCTGGTGTCATGTGCTGCATAGTGCTGCAGGTGTCCTGTGTTGTTTCATTGGTGTTGAATAATACTGCTGCAGTTAAAGTCCAGTCCAGTGATACTGCTGCAGAAGTCCAGTCCAGTGGTACTGCCATTAAAGTTTAGTGCTACTGCCATTAAAGTCCAGTGATACTGCCATTAAAGTCCAGTGGTATTACCTTTAAAATCCAGTGGTACAGCCTGAAGACGAGCAATAAAGTGCTTGAAACATTGCTGCATTTATATCTGACCTCCGTGTCATTTTTCTTCTTGTGAAAGTCCCGTGAGTGCCTCTGCTGTAATATATATATATATATATATATATATATAAGAGGTATATGGTGCGGCACTCGGCTATGATGAAAATCACAACAGTACAGTGTCGGTTTAAATATTTAAACCGACACTGTACTGTCGTGATTTTCATCATAGCCAAGTGCCGCACCATATACCTCTCCTACAACTGCTTCACTAAGCTGTGAAGGCACCGGTGAAGGTTATTGATACATACAGCGTGGAGTACCGGTCCTACAAGCTATACTCTATATATATATATATATATATATATATATATATACTAGGTGATTCATCGCGCCCTACGGGCGCTCTTCACACCGTCGTAAGGGGCTGCGCCCCCTTAATTTGTGAACATTTGCATATGAGAAAGATGGTTAGAATTGTATGAAAGATGGCCTGTATTGCAACTTGAGTTATAGGTGAAATGTGTTAAATAGAGAGCATATGATGTGGACGGGGGTGTGTATTGTTTTGTTTAATTAAAAAGCGGTTACAGAGTAAGATGTACATTGATAGTGTGGATGGTACAGTGACATTTGCGGGTGTGGGGGGGGGCTGTGTGTGCATGTTGTTTAGGTGTGTGTGTGCAATAGTATAGTAGGGTGTTTCTGAGTCAGCGGCTCCCCACTGGCGGAGGTCACGACACAGGAAAACAGGAGGCTGGGTAGTGATAGGGGTGTGTGGGCATAAGGGGGACTAAAGAGGAGGGTGGGAGATACTGTGCAGCTTCTGCCAGTGGGTGAGGGTCCAGCGTGGCAGTACAGGATGGTGGCCCTTAGTCAGTGTCTCCTCCTACTGGGTGGGAGTTCGGGTGCATGAGAGCAGGAGGCTGGGCTATGAGGCATGATAGGGGCATGTGGGCAAAACAGCGTCAGCGACTCCCCAGTGGTGGAAGTTACGGTTCAGGAGAGCAGGAAGCTGGGTAGTGATAGGGGTGTGTGAGTATATGGGGGACTAAAGAGGGGCTTAGGGGTGCCGTGAATTGCGGGAGGGGCGCGGGGGTGCCGTGAATCAAGGGAGGGGGGGCGCAGGTGTCGGCGAATCGCGGGAGAGGGTCCGCAAAGCGTGGGAGGGGGCGTGAATTGCGCGAGGGTGGTTGCGAATCGCGGGAGGGGGTGCGTGGGGGGTCCGTGAATTGCGGGAGGGGGGGGCACGGGGCGCGATGAATCACCTAGTTGGTTATATATTCTTGTAGAAGGATGGTAGGATGTTGCTGTCATTCAGAATGCATTTACATAAACAGTAATAGTAGCAGTAAAAGGTCTGACTTAAAACACCTACAGTAAAACAGAACAGGTGTTATATATTATACAAAGAATTGGTTGATGATGTGTAGGTTGACGTGCACATAGTTCATAGTTGTCACTGGAAAAAAATTGCTACAAGAAAAAATCAACACATGTAAATGTTGACATAAGTGTGGCACTTCATCGGTGTCCATGTCGACACATGAGAATGAATATGAAAACATTCCAAAAAAGAAAAATAAATCTTCAAAAACTCATGTCAACCTTTTTCATTGTCGACCATAGCCGTGCCAGTGTTTTGCATGTGCCATTTAATCCTGGGGTTGCCGTGAATCGCGCGCGGGGGTGGGGGGGGGAGGGAGGGGGTGAGGGGTGTCCGCTAATCACGGGAGGAGGGGTCGTGGGTGGATGCCGTGAATTGCGGGGGGGGGTCGCGGGAGGGGGGGTGTGGGTGCCGCGAATTGTGGGAGGGGGGGGGGCGGGGGGTTGCAGTGAATCGCGGGAGGGTGGGTCGCGGGGGCGGGTGGTTGCCGCAATGACAGGAGGTGGGGTCAGGGGTGGGAAATTGCGGTAGGGGGGGTCGTGGGGGGCACCGTGAACCGCGGGAGGGAGGGCCGGCGCGAATCGCAGGTGGGGGGTCGCGGGGTGCCGCGAATCGCAGGAGGGGGGGTGTCACGGGGTGGGGCCGCGAATCGCGGGAGTCACCGGGGGTGCCGCGAATTGCGGGGGGTGTGCTGCAAATCGCGGGAGGGGGGTCGCGGGGGGTGCAGCGAATAGCCACAACAAAAAATCAACACAGAAAGTTCAACACATGTAAATGTTGACATAAGTGTCCATGTTGACACATGAGAATGAATATGAAAACATTCAAAAAAAGAAAAATAAATCTTCAAAAACTCATGTCAACCTTTTTCATTGTCGACCATAGCTGTGCCAGTGTTTTGCATGTGCCATTTAATCCTGGGGTTGCCGTGAATCGCGCGCGGGGGTGGGGGGGGAGGGAGGAGGTGAGGGGTGTCCGCGAATCACGGGAGGAAGGGTCATGGGTGGATGCCGTGAATTGCGGGAGGGGGGGTCGCGGGGGGGTGGTGTGGGTGCCGCGAATTGTGGGAGGGGGGGGCACGGGGGGTTGCAGTGAATCGCGGGAGGGTGGGTCGCGGGGGCGGGGGGTTGCCGCAATGACAGGAGGGGGGGTCAGGGGTGGGGAATCGCGGTAGGGGGGGTCGTGGGGGGCACCGTGAACCGCGGGAGGGGGGCCCGGGGGGTTGGCGCGAATTGTGGGAGGGGGGGTCGCGGGGCGCCGCGAATCGCAGGAGGGGGGGTGTGTCACTGGGTGGGGCCGCGAATCGCGGGAGTCACCGGGGGTGCTGCGAATTGCGGGGGTGTGCTGCAAATCGCGGGAGGGGGGTCGCGGGGGTTGCCGCGAATCGCCACAAGAAAAAATCAACACAGAAAGGTCAACACATGTAAATGTTGACATAAGTGTGGCACTTCATTGGTGTCCATTTCGACACATTAGAATGAATATGAAAACATTGAAAAAGTGAAAAATAAATTTTGTCAACCTTTTTCATTGTCAGTGTTTTGCATGTGCCATTTAATCGTGGGGATGCCGTGAATGGGAGGGGGGGAGGGAGGTCATACCTCCCAACATGACCCTCTCCAGGAGGGACACATTGCTCTGTTTCTGGACTTTCTTCTTAATTTATGGATTACCATCACCTGTGCTTAAACACCTTTCTTATCAATTACCCTGTTTAAAACAGGTGATGACAATCATAAATTAAGATGGAAGTCCACAACCCAGCGTTACAGCTCCAGACACACTTTGAGTGACAGATGTAGCCAAATATATAAGAGATATATATATATATATATATATATATATATATATATATATATACAGAGGCGGATTGGCCCACCGGGAAACTGGGCCGTTTCCCGGTGGGCCGGACCAGATTTCACTCTGGCTGGGCCGCTTACCTTGGTTAGAGTGGCCGCAGCCCAGCCTGGTCACAAACGGCAGCATTGCCCAAAAGAAATATGGCCGCCGCAAATATGCATATATTAAATGCACATATGCGGCGGCCATATTTGTTTTGGGCAGATGCGGCCGCCGGATGTCGATGGAAGCGGTGAGTAGTGTCCGCACAGGCGGCCGCCCACCCCCACCCCCCCCCACCCCCAGCTGTGACCGCCGGATGTCGACAAAAGCGGCGAGTAGTGTCCGCGCAGATGGCCGCAGAAAGAGGCTGCTCGACAGCACAGAGACTGCTCCCCTCCTGAGAGAGGAAATTGAGGTAACTTCTTGCCCGCCTATAAAGTCCGCACCCTGGCGCACTATCACACATCGCTCTGCACAGGTTAAACCCTTTGAATGCCGAGTACATTCTCTGGTCTAATCTGCACTGCACAGTGTGAATGGCATAACCCAAGTTACTGGTAGACCTGGGTCTGGTATGAACGGCAACCCCAGCTTTAACCCAGTGTCCCAGGTCCTAGCCAGGGGTTTATGTGTGAGGCGGGTATTAGCACTACACTGGGGACTGCATAGTGGAAACAAACAGGGATTGCCGTGGCTCTTGTATTTCTGTAGTCAAGAACATGCATTAACCCCTTTTAAAGTGGCTCTGATATGGATGTAAAAGGAAAGCTTCAACCTGTATGATCGTGTCATGACTCACACAGGCTCTGCATTTCATGTGTGGGGTGTTATGTGCTATGTATGTTAAAATATACTCATGGGAAGTATAAAAACAAAAGACATGTAATAGTTATCATTTATATTAACTTGCCTTGCAATGTAGCAAGGTGCTGTGTACACATCCACATAGAAGAAGAAGCATATTATGTGGCAGTATTTACATGATTGTAGATCTATATCAGCTGGTGCATTATAATTGAAGGCATACATGAACTAAGAGTGTGACATTATACACATAAAGATTTATAGCTGTTATACATAGTTATGAAAATGATTCTTTATTGTATAAATAACCCTTACATTACTGATTATCCTCAGCACTGTCACCACTGGATATACAGTCTTCAGGTTCCCTGGAATTTTAATGTGCATGACCATGAGGAATGTGGATGTATTCCATAGTACAGTAGTATCATGGGAGCAAAGAAAGTTGTTGAATTTGTAAATTTTCCTATAGTCATGTACCAGGAACGTAAGTCCACAGTTACCCTTTTTTAAAGTGTTACTTGGGCACACACAGCTGCTCCCGCGGTCCAGGGAAAGGCTGGTTGCTCTGCCCAGCCCCACGTGATCTCATCCAGCCATCCCAGCAGCAGCGCACAGGATTGTTGTTGGGCTGGATGAGATCCGATGGGCGGCATATGTATAATGGGCATTATGGTGTGTGGCATATGCATAATGGGCATCATGGTGTGTGGCATATGTATAATGGGCATCACTGTCTCCACTCCCTGCATCCTCCACCACTTTGTGACTCCCCTCCCTGCATCCTCTGCCACTCTGCATTCCCCCTCCTACCCTGCATCCTGTGCCACCATGCCCCCCTCACACTCTGCGTCCTGTGCCACCCTGTGTAAGTCCTCCATCCCTTCGATCTCAGCCACCCTGCATCTCCCCTCCCAGCATTCTACACCACCCTCCGTCCCCCCTCCCTCCCTGCATCCTCTTTCACCCTGCCACTCTACTCTCACCCCTTGTCACCCCCTTCTCACCCTTCATTACCAAACCCTCTCACCTTGCACCAACCCCCTCTCACCCTGTATCTTCTCATTCCGTTGCATAATGTGAACTTTAGCTTTTTTTTTTTACTCATTCTGTGTGGCATTTTGTGAATATTGAATCATACTGTGTGGCATAAGGTGTACAGGTTTTTCGATAGAAAAAAGGGCCCTCTTGTTATGGTGCATAATGTGTTCAAGGGAGGTGGCCCATACTCAGTGTTCCACGGCGCGGGGGAGAGGGGGTTGGGAGACCCCCTGTCAGCCCCCCCCTCCCCCCCGGTCCCTATCTCCCCATCCCCACAGGCTGCAGAATAGACCCTGTACGCATGTGGCTATTCTGCAGCCTGAGGGGCTGGGGACATAGCCAGCAGCTCAGAGAGCCACTAGCCATGCCCCCACAGTGGCAAAAAAATTGGGCGTGGCTTCGTTTAAATAGGCCACACCCCCATATTGATAGGCCACACCCCCAAAATCGGGCGCGCCTCCGGCGCGCAACAAAACAGCCCCCCCTCCCCCTTTAGGGCTGCTTCAAGATATTTCCCGGGCTGGTTTTAATTCCCAATCCGCCCCTGTATATATATAGAAACATAGAAACATAGAATTTGACGGCAGATAAGAACCATTTGGCCCATCTAGTCTGCCCCTTTTTTACCCTTCAGGTAAACTCATCCCTTTTTAATCCTTATTTCTTTGTAAGGATATTCATATGCCTATCCCAAGCATGTTTAAATTGTTCTACTGTCTTAGCCTCTACCACCTCTGATGGGAGGCTATTCCACTTATCCACTACCCTTTCTGTGAAGTAATTCTTTCTAACATTTCCCCTGAACCTACCTCCCTCCAGTTTCAGTGCATGTCCTCGTGTTTTATTACTTGTTTTCCTTTGAAGAAAATTTCCCACCTGTACTATGTTAAAACCCTTGATATATTTGAAGATTTCTATCATGTCCCCCCTTTCCCTTCTCTGCTCCAAACTATACATGTTAAGATCTTTTAGTCTATCCAGGTAAGTTTTGTGATGTAGGCCATGAACCATTTTAGTTGCCCTTCTTTGTACACTCTCCAATGTATTTATATCCTTCTGAAGATATGGCCTCCAGAACTGGACACAGTATTCCAGATGAGGTCGTACCAATGACCTATAAAGTGGCATTATTACGTCTTTTTTTCTGCTACTGATTCCTCTCCCTATGCAACCAAGCATCTGACTAGCCTTCCTCATTGCTTTGTTACATTGCCTCCCTGCCTTTAAGTCACTTGAAATAGTGACTCCTAGATCTCTTTCCTCCTCAGTAGTTTCCATTATAGTACCCTTGATACTATATTGAGCCTTTGGGTTTTTGAGTCCCAAGTGCATAATTTTGCATTTTTTAGCATTAAACTGTAGTTGCCATTCTCTTGACCAATTCTCAAGTTTACTTAGATCATCAGTCATTTGATTTACCCCTCCTGGTGTGTCTACTCTGTTGCATATCTTTGTATCATCTGCAAAAAGGCATACTTTCCCTTCAATACCATTTGAAATGTCACTAACAAAGATATTAAAGAGCACTGGTCCAAGTACAGATCCCTGGGGTACTCCACTGGTAACATGTCCCTCCATAGAATGCACTCCATTTACGACAACTGTCTGTTTCCTATCCTGCAACCAGGTTCTTATCCATTTAATTGTTTTATAATCCAATCCCACACTTTCAAGTTTATTTAGCAGCCTGCAATGTGGGACAGTGTCAAATGCCTTACTAAAGTCTAGATATGCCACATCTACAGCCCCCCCTTCATCTAGTATTTTGGTCACGGAGTCAAAAAAGTCAATGAGACTTGTTTGGCATGATCTCCCTGCAGTAAAACCATGCTGTTTTGGATCCTGTAAGTTGTTTAATTTAAGATATTCCACTATTCTTTCTTTTAATAGTGTTTCCATTATTTTCCCTACTACTGATGTAAGGCTCACTGGTCTGTAGTTACTTGCTTCTTCTTTGCTTCCGCTTTTGTGCAGTGGAACTACATTTGCTTTTCTCCAGTCCTCTGGAACTGCACCTGTATCTAGTGACTGATTGAATAAATCTGTTAATGGCGCTACCAACACATCTTTTAGTTCTTTTAGTATCCTTGGATGCACTCCGTCTGGCCCCATTGATTTATCCACTTTCAGTCTTGAAAGTTGTGTTAGGACTTTCTCCCTAGTAAATGTACCTCCATCTACCTTATTTTTATGAATGTCCTTGCAACTTAACTGTGGTCCCTTCCCTTCTCCTTCTATAGTGAATACAGAGCAAAAGTAATTATTTAGATGATCTGCAATTGCCTTGTCTCCCTCCACCAAATTCTCAGTGTCTGTCCGCAGTCTTATTATTCCTCCATTTGATTTTCTCCTTTCATTTATATACTTAAAAAAAGTTTTGTTTCCTTTATCTACCGACTGAGCCATTTTCTCCTCAGCTTGTGCCTTGGCACGCCTGATCACTTTCTTAGCCTCTTTGCGTCTTGCAAGATACACTTCTTTGTCATTATTATTTTGAGTCTGCTTGTATGTCCTAAAGGCCATCTTTTTTGCTTTTACACTAGTTGATACCTCTTTTGTAAACCACACTGGCTTCCTTTTCCTGGTACTTTTCTTAACCCTTTTGATACAAAGGTCCGTTGCCTTTAGTATTGCACTTTTTAATTTTCTCCACCTCTCCTGCACTCCTTTCAAGTTCGTCCAATCCGCTAATGAGTCGCTTAAACATCTCCCCATTTTTGCAAAGTCAGCCTTCCTAAAATCCAACACCTTAGTTTTTGTGTGACTGGAGTTGGACCCTGCCTTGATACTAAACCATACTGCTTGATGATCACTGGATCCCAGGTTCTCACCCACATATATGTCTGATATCCTGTCACCATTTGTGAGTATTAAATCTAATATTGAGTCTTTGCGAGTAGGCTCCCTCACCAATTGCTTGAGAGAGGCTCCCTGTAGGGAATTTAGAAATTTGCCACTTGTAGATGATCTTGCAAAAGACTCCTCCCAATTCACATCAGGTAGATTAAAGTCTCCCATGATTATGACTTCTCCCTTTAAAGCCATTTTAGTGACATCAAGCAATAGGCTCCTGTCCAAATCCTGCCCCTGGCCTGGTGGCCTATAGATGACCCCAGTACGAATAATGTCCTTCTCCCCCATTTCTATGGTCACCCAAAGGGCCTCAGTTTTTTCTTCAATGTTTTGTATTAAAGTAGCATTTATGCTTTTCTTTACATACATTGCTACCCCTCCTCCGATTCTTCCCATTCTGTCCTTCCTAAATAAATTGTATATATATATATATATATATATATACAGATGGAGCGGGACTTATCTATCCAGGGGATGGCGACGCCAGCCGCCATCCCCTGCCCCGCGCCATCTGCTGCCGGCAGTCGCCGGGTGTCTACACCGGGTCCCCGCACCCCCCCCCACAGCCCCCTGAAGCCCCCCGCAGCCCCCTGAAGCGGGAGGCGGACAGGATTGCGTCCGCCTCACCACCCCGCAGCCCGGATACTGAGACGCGCGTGCGTGGGGGACGCACGCGCGTCTCAGTCAGATGGAGAGCCGTGTTGCCGGCGGATCGTCAGCAACATGCTGCTGGCGATTCGCCAGCAACAATAAGACCCGCTCCATCTGTATATATATATATATATATATACATACACACATACACACACATATATACATACATACGCTCACACACACACACACACACACAATATCTTCCCCGGCAATCTGGTGCCCCAAATCTGGGTTACCTCCTTAGGGGTGAGTCCATTCTATATGATCGCAGGAAAGTAGGCGGCACACATAAGGCTCCAAACTTATTAAGATAAGTGCTGGTGCAGTTAATGCATATACTTGAGGGGTGAGACAGCACTCCAGTCATAAAAAAAATACTGAAAGCCAAAACTTGCTAGACAACATTTCAGCACCTTTTATGTGGTCACCTAAGTTTACCACACCATATACCCCTTATAAATAAATCATGCAACAAAATAGTAACCCCCTTATACTGTACTTGCCTCTTACACATTATGCCACATGGAATGAGCCAAAATTCAGACAGACTGAGCCAAAATTCACACTATGGCACATGGATTGATTCAAAATTCACATTATGCCACACAGATTAAGGCAAAATTCACATTTTGTCACATGGATTGAGCCAAAATACACCCTATACCAAATGGATTGAGCAAAGATTCACAATATGCTTCATAAACAGGGGCATTGCTGGCCAAAGGTGTGCATTAAAAATTTACACTATAACGGCCATTACATGTTAAGCCACACACCATAATGTCCGTTACATAGTATGCCAAACACCATAATGCCTATGAAAAATTATGCTACATAAATACCTACATGCTAGGGGTTCCATGCTCAATGCCAGGGGTTCGATGCTCGTTGCCATGTGGGATTACATGCTCGTTGCCAAGGGGGAATACATGCTCGTGGTAACTGGGGGACAGCCGCCACCGGTCAGAAGTGACAGCCATTGACAGCCAGGCAGAGAGCAGGGGGCTGCCTGGCTGTATTCAAAGCACTGCAGGTCTCGGCTATTTGAAATAATACCCCTTTCACACCAGAAAATGCAGGGATTTACCATGGAATATGGTCCCAGAATCAGGCAGGGACATTCCTGGCCTGGCCCCTTTTACACCAGCCTAGTCCATGCATTTTCTGGTGTGAGGGAGGGAGAAACCCCCCCCCCCCCCCTTTAACCAATCGGCTATATCTTCAGAATGAACTGAACCATTTACATGAGACCAGTATCATATTGAGTGGGCTTCATACAATTTTAGACCCGTGAATCTGGGCCATTTATTTCCAAAGAAAACTGCCCTCAAACAACATGAACAGCCATGAAATTACATTTCAGAAATGAAAAAAATCGGTTTATCCGCAATATCTTTGGAACCAATTAACCATATGGACCAGCCTGGTATCAGATTGAAGACCCAGCGATTTAGGTTCGAACTCGATCAACCTTGAGCTTCTGTGATGCCGGAGGGGGAACTGGCAGCCATTGGAACTGGGTGGGTGTCGGAATTAGCGGGTCCCATGTTATCCTATGGGGAAAATGTTCCAGCTTTGCCCGGCGTCAGGGCCAGTTATACTACTGGTGTGTAATTCCAATCCAGTGATACTACTGGTGCATAATTTCAGTTCAGAGATACAGCTGTAATTCCAGTCCAGTGATATTACTGTATAATTCCAGTCCAGAGATACAGCTGTAATTCCAGTCCAGTGATACTGCTTTTAAAGTCCAGTCCACTGATACTGTTGTATAATTCCAGTCCTGTGGGAGAGGGGTGCTGTGTCAGATATTAAATTTCAATGAAGAGTAGAGACACTGGCAGGGCCGGTGCACGGCACCAGAGCGCCCCAGGCAAGTCGGGGTGGGGGCGCCCCGGTGTCTGCCACCCGGGTACCTGTCCTGTGGCGCTGTAAAGCTGGCGGCGGCGGCAGCGGGGGGGTCCCTGCAGTCAATAAGAAATAACGAGCGGTATCCGCTGGGCTATGCGGAAGCGCTTCTGTTTTGGAAACACTGGCCGCACGGCGCACGCTGATTGGCTGAATCTCAGCCAATCAGCGTGCGGCCAGTGTTTCCAAAACAGAAGCGCTTCCGCATAGCCCGGCGGATAGCGCTCGTTATTTCTTATTGACTGCAGGGACCCCCCGCTGCCGCCGCTGCCAGCTTTTACGCACTTATATGCCGCAGGACAGGTACCCGGGCGGCAAGGGGGGGGGGGAATACCGCCCTCCAGTAGCCGGCGCCCTAGGCAAATGCCTAGATTTGCCTAGTGGTGGCGCCGGCCCTGGACACTGGAGTAAAACAAAGGTAGTTTGTGGAAGGCCCAACTGTTGAAAGATTGCATCTTTTTCCTGCCAATATATTACATGATTGTAAGATAGCAAGCAGGGCCCTCCTACCTCTATATCGGTCTGTTACTAGTACTAAACAGTTTGTTTATCCCTGTTGTTCCAACTGTAATGCACAACAGAATGTGCTGCGCTATATAAGAACTGTAAATAATAAATGGACTGTCTAACATGCCTACCATCCAGTTACCTCGGAGCAAACTTTTGGCCCAAAAACAACATTGTGAGGTGTGAGGTGTTCAGGATAGACTGGAAATGAATATAAATTAGATTAATAATAGCATAGGAAATAAAAATACAGATCCAAAACACAAAACACGGAAGGGCAGTGTTTTGGAACAGATCCAAACCCAAAACACGGGCGGAGATACAGATCCAAAACATGAAACACTAAAAGTGCCCACTGCACACCCCTAGTTTATGTGCTGCTATTATTAACATTTCCATGCTTAATAGTAATAAATGTTCTTTTATTAATGCTCCCAATATAAGATCAGATATACAGTATGTGCACATCTTAAGCATTTCATATGTAACCAAAGCATATTATTATAATGTCAAACATTAGTTTTCTATTAGACACCAGCATAATAATGCACATACATAAATACATACATACACACATGTACACACATAACACAGACAAAGGGCCTGATTCACATTGACTCGCTAAGCAGTGTAAATTTTCTGCTTAGCAAGTGTGTAAATGCCGCCTGCCGGCTCTGTGGCTGGCACCCCGCTTCGTGCAATGTACTGGGCATTTGCATGTGAATAGATGTTTAGGCTCACACATCCAGGGCCGGCGCCACCACTAGGCAAACCTAGGCATTTGCCTAGGGCGCCGGCCACTGGAGGGCGGAAAATGCCGCCCGGGTACCTGTCCTACCGGCGCTGTCTATTTCAATCTGGCGGCGGAGGCAGCGGGGGTCCCTGCAGTCTATTAAAAATCACGAGCGCTATCCGCCGGGCTATGCGGAAGCGCTTCTAGTGTGAAAACTCTGGCAGCACGGCGCACGCTGATCTCAGCCAATCAGCGTGCTGCCAGAGTTTTCACACTAGAAGCGCTTCCGCATAGCCCGGCGGATAGCGCTCGTGATTTTTAATAGACTGCAGGGACCCCCGCTGCCTCCGCCGCCGGATTTAAATAGACTGCGCCGACCGACAGGTAACCCCCCCCACACCTCACTGCTGGTCCATCGGCAATTGCGCCACGTTTCTGCCCCCCCCCCCCCCGGCACCGGGGCGCCCCCAGCCCGACTTGCCTGGGGCGCTCCGGTGCCTTGCACCGGCCCTGCACACATCCATTCATATGCATGGTTGTCGACCATCGAAAGATTGTGCCACCTGTTTGCAAATAAAAGTCAGCTGAGACTGACTTGTATTTGCAAGCTCCTGGACGCAGTCCTGTGACATCAACTTGCGTACGGCCAGCAACAACAAAAATTGCCGGGATTTCAACCCCGCTATGGAGCAGGGATATACCTGGGTTCAACCCAGGGACCTGGCCAGTGTGAAAGGGCTAAGGGGATCCACACAGGTTGCGGGCGCAAATTACAGGACAGCGGCGTATGAAGATGACGCAGCTCTCTGGCGCCCTCACTGCCGCTGGAGAGCTGTGTCATCTGCACCCGCCATCTAATCTGCTGTCATCTGCGCCCACGACCTGTGTGGATCCCCAGCCTTTATCGAGGACCAGCAACTGGGGTGAGTAATCGCTGACATCCCGCTGCCTGCCCACCTGCCCGCCTCCTTCTCGCATCCTCCCCGCCTCCTGACAGCCTCCTCCTGCCCGCCTCCTTCCAGCCCCCTTCACACAACAGAAAATGCAGGGGCTAGCCCGGTGTGAAAGGGGCCAACCTGGGAATGTCCCTGCATCATCCAGGGACAATATTCCCGGGACTGTCCCTGCATTTTCTGGTGTGAAAGGGGTATTACTTACATACTTGCTGGTTCAGCAAGGTGGTTTTAAGTTAAAATCAGACAAGACTTTCAGAAACTCAATAAGGAAAAAAAGAATTTCACAAAGAAAAAATGTATACAAGAAAACATGAGTTATCGTGGGACAACTGTAATGTCTGCCAGCCAATCTCCAAGCAAGTTCTTGTCTTACAGTGTGAACATTTTGAACTATGTACTATGGGTGACATTGGGTGTTGTAAATCACCTCTCTGTTTAATATGTCAATTGAAAAGAATGTAGAGGGGAATACAAGATTTAGTAATTGCGTAATGAACACCTTGCGGGACCAGCTAAACAAACAAGATAGGGGGCCACATTATACAGCAAGTGTAACAAATAGAAAATGAATTCGTAAACAATTTCTACTGTAACCAATTAACGATGCAAACACTGTAGCGAGAGAAAATGACAGTTAAAATTATGCGTGGAATATATTAAGAAATTATAAGAAACTTTGTAACAAAGTAAACCATACACATTATAACATTAATAAGTTTCTTATTCTTTTTTGTTCTGAATGAAGTCATTCTGAATGAAAACTTTTACCAATATACTGTATATTTACATATGTTAATATGCACCTTCTTATTCAAATGGCCCTAGCTTAAATAAATAAGGCAATTAGTTCAATATGTATACAGTAAGAACACATCTTCAAATAATACTCTTTTTAGATGTTTCTTGTCTCTTGGGCCACTGAATGAATTTTAAATGTGGCTAAACTAGGGAATTGGGGGTAATGGAAATGTTCCAGTTTATTCTGTATAATGAGCACTTCACCTCGCCTGTGTTTTGGCCCCTCACTGCAGACGTGTTTAAGCTTGTCTCCAACCACGACTCCACGCAAGCTTACAGAATGTTTTCTCTCTTTTTCCTGCAGAGAAATGTAAGAATCTGCTACCGTCCAGTTCTCCGTTTCTGTTTGTAAAGTCTCAGAGCTGTATAGTAAGAGACAGATTGAACTATTAACCTGAAAATTGTATACATTTTTTTTTTTCATTTTAGAACTTATATTTCACAAGTATATTAACTGGAAATCTAAATTGAATAAGGGGCCAAATCTAATCAGGTGAGAGAATCAAAAAGTGAGAGATTTTGGGAGAGTTTTCCCATTTTTTTAAAGCGGCAGTCATTTAGATGGCAAAATGAACCTATTTTTTTCAATGTAAATGATTTAAAATAAAAATGGGAAAACTCTCACAAAATCTCTCACTTTCTGATTTTCACACCCTTTGTAGGGAGTTTGAGAGGGGTATAGTCAGTCGCACAGAAATAACTTGTTTTTAATGCAAGGGTGGACCCTCCTTGTATACTGTCAACAATTAATTATAATTGAATAAGAGGGTGTGCTACCATAGACACAAAAAGGACATGTTTGTTAGGAAAGAAAAGAGTGTCTTTTTTTGGTGCACCTAGAGAGTATTACTTTAGTAAAACGTCACTTTTATTATTTTATTTAAAATAGTTGCGAATATAAAAACGAAAATTGACAAGACATGAGACAACATGTAGTGATTTTAAAAAAGGAAAAGAATTTCCTTCACCTAGTGGCAGCCCCACTGCCTATTATCCCTGTTTATATTTCAAAATAATTCGCTGTGTGGCTCAGTTCATAGGGTTATGTTACCCAGACAAGTGATGTGGATCAGACAGGGTTAATTTTTATCAAATAGACAATGTTTCAAGATAAACCTGAGGCTCTTAGCAGCAGCCGCTAGCAAGCCCCTGAACACGGATAAGGTACCGCTTCAGTGCTGCTGCTGGCTTGCTGGAGCCAGTAGTACCACGACCTGCGTTTCTCCCACAGAGCTACGTCTGAGGTGTGCCTGCGTGCACTTCCTCGCTCTGGTGGGTAGAAAACAAGCAGGAACACACACGGTTCTGGCGCCAGAGACCGTGCAAATGTGTTATGTTGGGGACCGTGTTCAACGGAACCCCTAATGCAGCCACAGATCAAAAATACAATTTATAAGTGGGGAGGGGAGAGTGGGGTTTTAGACACACTAGGTGTGTGATTAAGTCAAGCGTACGCTTTCGCAAAAAAGCTTCCTCAGGGTCCTGAGGAAGCTTTTTTGCGAAAGCGTACGCTTGACTTAATCACAAACCTAGTGTGTCTAAAACCCCACTCTCCCCTCCCCACTTATAAATTGTATTTTTGATCTGTGGCTGCATTAGGGGTTCCGTTGAACACGGTCCCCAACATAACACATTTGCACGGTCTCTGGCGCCAGAACCGTGTGTGTTCCTGCTTGTTTTCTACCCACCAGAGCGAGGAAGTGCACGCAGGCACACCTCAGACGTAGCTCTGTGGGAGAAACGCAGGTCGTGGTACTACTGGCTCCAGCAAGCCAGCAGCAGCACTGAAGCGGTACCTTATCCGTGTTCAGGGGCTTGCTAGCGGCTGCTGCTAAGAGCCTCAGGTTTATCTTGAAACATTGTCTATTTGATAAAAATTAACCCTGTCTGATCCACATCACTTGTCTGGGTAACATAACCCTATGAACTGAGCCACATAGCGAATTATTTTGAAATATAAACAGGGATAATAGGCAGTGGGGCTGCCACTAGGTGAAGGAAATTCTTTTCCTTTTTTAAAATCACTACATGTTGTCTCATGTCTTGTCAATTTTCGTTTTTATATTCGCAACTATTTTAAATAAAATAATAAAAGTGACGTTTTACTAAAGTAATACTCTCTAGGTGCACCAAAAAAAGACACTCTTTTCTTTCCTAACAAACATGATTTTCACACCCAATTTGGCCCAAGATGTGTTATTTATGGTAGGTACCCACTCCCAGTGGCGTAACTACTGTAAGGCAGCCCCAGCTGCCGCTTGGGGGAGCAAGCCACAGTGGGGTCTGTGTGGGCGCCAGCACCCGCTCGACACACTGATATGCTGCTGCCTGTCGCTGCCCACTGGCTGAGCAACGGAGGCTAGTCAGCCGCAGCGTGGGTGCAGCCATGGCAGAGATGACAAATCCCTCCACTGATTCAATTGACTGTACACAGAGCCGGCTATTGGCAACTGTGTACAGGATGGGCGGGCGTATGGGCATGCTAGGGCGGCCTGGGATGCGTCAGAGCCAAGGGAAGCAGCAGTGTCTGGTCTCTCTTCCTCTATCCTGCTTCAGCTTCTCCGTTATGTGTGTGACGGGGGAGAGAGCACACATTTTTGGGCAGGGGGGAGCAAAATTTATAGTTACGCCACTGCCCACTCCATCCATGTTAAAGTGTGTGTATGTACAGATGGAGCAGCTCTCGTTCGCCACATGTCAATGCCACCAGCTGGTGGACTGGGTGTGTATCTTACATGCTCGCACGACCCATTCTCCACTATGGACGCATAAGCATGTGGGATGCTCACATGTCCACGTCCACCAGCCTGCCCTCCGCCAGCACCCGCCAGCTAGTGAAATCTGGCACGCTGGCTGCAAGGGGGAGTCTGGCTCCATCTGTAAGTGTATGGTTGCGTGTAAGTGTGTGTGTGGGTGCACACTTGAAAGAAGTTTAGTTGGGAAGCCATCTAATGGTTGCTTGTACACCATAGCGATGAGGAGCGTTAGGCAGTGCTGAATAAGATCCTTATTCCTGCTTTCACACTGCATTGCCGGGATGGACCTGAGATCTTGATCCCATATCTGTCACGGCTCCGGCTCGGGTCCGGCAATTTCACACTAAACCCGGGTCCCCCGTTATACATAAGGTGACCCACCAGGGACAGCCCTAGGCTTCAGTCTGGGCTGGTAAAATCTGGAGGGGGGGCTTCAATTGGGATGGGGGGGGGGGTTCCCCACTTCCCCAGGATCCATGCCCAGGCTGACCGGTCAGGAGTTAATGCTTCGGCCACTGGACCTTATATAATAAGTGTCCCCCGACTGTGGCATTACCCTGCTGGCTGGTTGGGCCTGGTGTTGGTTCTTGAAATACGGGGGACCCCTAGTCATTTTGTCCCCCTACATTTTAGGAACCAGGACCGGCCCTTGAGCCTGGTGCTGGTTTTAAAAAAATATTGGAAATCCCTATTTGGTTTGTTCCATGATTTTTTTTTAAACCAAGGCCGGCTCTTTGAGCCTGGGGTTATAGCCGTGGGGGGGGGGGGGACCCCCACTCCATTTTTTAAAATGATTTATTTATTTTTTTAATTTGTTTTTATACTGCAGTCTGCCGACTCGTACTTGTATTTACTAAGTATATACTTAATACAAATTGTATGTATTAAGAATACGAATACGACTGAATCGTATTCGTATTCTTAGTAAATTTCCCCCATTATGGGCCTTATTCAGGTTGGCTCGATAAATGCCACCTAGAGACATGCAAGGGGATGTGATTTCATTATACATCCCCTCGTTATAGATCCCCTTGCATGTAAACAAGAAGATTCGTCATGGAGGGGGGGGGGGGCGGACGTTCGGACAGGCGGTGTTTCCGGTGCTCGGTAAGCTGTGATCTTAGCTGCTTATCGAGCCAACCAGAATCAGGGCCTATATTTGAATTGCAATCTAAATTGTATGTTTTATCATAGCAGAAATCCTCATATCATATTAGTCTATCACTAGAGTGAACAATGAACATTGCATTTTTGTGAGCGTAAAAGAAAATATACTGTAGATGTGGGTTTCCAGTAATAGAGACTGGCAGTCTGTGACCAACTTGTGCCAATAATATATTGCTAAGAATCTTTGTTAGAAGTCCAAAAAGAGCCCCAGAAGAATGCAATGTACGCTCTCCTCCATTAATGTTAATAGCAGCTTCATTCTTTCTGGCAGATTGCTTCAAAAACCAATTACCTTTTATGTCAACTAATAATTATTATTGCATATCACTTTCTGACTTTATCACTACATAAATAGAACCAACGGACTTATCCACATGTAATCTTGTCTTACATTTCAACACCTTAAGTTAAATGAGACACATCATGTCCTCTGAGATAGCTTCTTCCAGTACATTGTTTGACATAAAGGAGACAGACAGAGGAACATTGGTGCTTGTGTATTTGCAGGGCGCCCAATTTGCATACGTACGCAGGCGTAGTGAATTCGCATGCGATCGCATGGCACGTTTTCGTGCAGTGTGATGCGATGCAATCTCACTAGTTAATTTATTCACTGCACCCTGGCCGCAGATCGCATCGCACGCAAAATCACATGTGATCGCATGCGATTTTGCGTGCAATGCGATGTAGCACAACACCCCCAGTATACACGTCTATGCGATTCATTGGGAATTAGCACACCCCCACTATCCACGTCACCCGTAGTGTGGAGGAACGGGTCCTCCCAACGTTTTCATACCCCCACTATCCACATCGGCATGGAGTTGATTTTCTAAAGTGTGATGAGCGCAGCGAGCCACCGAGCCCGAAGCGTGGCGAGCGCAGTACGCCACGCGATGGGACGTGGATTACTTTACATGTGTTCCGTGTTCCCCTCGCAGGGCTAGCTGCCCTCGCCATGCTTCGGGCTCGGTGGCATGTGCGTTCGCCACACTTTATAAAATCAACTCCACGCCTACATGGATAGTGGGGGTAAGAAAAGTCGGGAGGACGCATTCCACATCCCCTCGCAGGGCTCGCTGCGCTCGAAACGCTTTGGGGTGACGTGGATAGTGGGGGTGTGCTAAATCCCATTGCATCGCATAGATGTGTATACTGGGGGTGTTGTGCTAAATCATATTGCACGAAAACATGCCATGCGATGCGATTTCACTACGCAGAATAGACTTAGTGGGCGTCCTGCAAATACACAAGTACCGAAACATTTTATTTTATTTTGCTTAGGACTAGATTTAGGGTTTGTGCAGTCTGGGACATTATACATATGTAGCACTATTGATCAGTAATTTGCACCCATACATGACCAGTTACAGGGAAAAGTCCTGGTGTGCCCCACCTACTTCTCTAGGGATTGGGTTCCAGAATCTGGTGTATTTTCTACAGTGCATATCTGTTATTAATCTGGTACATTGCATGTACTAACAGTATTTGCTATCTATCTATCTATCTATCTATCTATCTATCTATCCATCGATCTATCTACCAATCTATATGATTGAATAAACAAATATATGTAGATGATGCTCTCTCTCTAATGGTTAGCCAAACCTCTGTGGTGGCTGTCCACACCCCTCTGTAGACTGGCCACACCCCTAAACATGGGTCCCTAATACTGCATTCCCCCACTGTGTCTTTCATGGCCCAGTCCGACACTGCGCCCATAGCACTTTTAGCTTTGCAATCAAAAGGAGTGATCCTGAGTTGCTTGTACATTGCATGCACAGAAGTAAATGTACAGTATTAAGCCAAGGGTGTATTTTCCAATTAACCATGATGGCAGTCAGCAGTGTTGGACGAAGGTGGGGATGACACCCATGGCCAGGATTCCGACCGCCAGGATTTGAACTGCATCCCGGTGCCATGTCATACCTCTTGGTGTGTTAATAATAACTTATTCATCAACACCAGCAAGACAAAAGAGCTTAGAGTGCATTTTAGAAGAGAGATGCCTAGTCAGTAAGCTCCTATTCAAATGAATGGGATGGTTGTGTATCATGTCTCCAGTTCCAAATTTCTAGATACTTAAATTTCAAAGGAATTTTTATGGTCCATAAACATCAGTAGTCAGTCTGGTCAGATGCATAACTCTGGGAGGCAATGGAGGAATCTGTCACTGGGCTCCTGCTAACAAGGGGGCAACTCTCCTCCCCTTAGAGTTTGAATCAGTTAATTGAAAACCGTCAATATTGCTTCTATGGATGACTCACCCTCCTAACATTTGTTTTGCAAGAGTCACATGACCTGTTTCACTGGAGACAGACACTTACTGATTGAGCTATTTGGGGGGCACCAATATTTATCTTGCCTCCGGGCAACTGGGACGAACTTACTCCACTGAGTCTGGTTAAGAAGGCTCATCAACATCAGCTGTACCACAGTCTGGTATGAAACTAGAACTGTTGCGGATTGTAAGATGGCACAGCGAGTGGTGAAAAACACCCAGTCAGTGGCGGAACTACCGTGGGTGCAGGGGATGCAGCTGCTATGGGGCCCGGCGGCTGGGGGGGCCCGATAGACAGCAAGCACTCCCCTGCACCGTGCTTAGTTTTTTTTTTTTTTTTAGGGAGCCGCGGCCGCCTGTATTCTGTTGTTCGCTGGAGGGGAGAGAGGCTGAGCAGCAAGCAGACGTAAGGAGCCGGGCGGGGGGATGGGCGGGGGCGCTAGTCCGGAAGAGAGACTGCGAGGGAGGAGGGACTGTCTGCCTAGCGCACTAGCGCAGGCACGGCAGTGGAGTGCTACATTCTCATTCATTGCTACTGACGGCGATGCGCAGCCGATTCTTAGTAATGTGCGGTGGTGGCTGTGTCCACAGAGAGGTACAGCCACTCACCACAGTAGTCGCCACCTCCTGCTCCCCGCCGGCTGCCGCCTATACCCTACCCTCCCCGCCGCCTAAAAATCTCACTCCCCTCCAGGCTCCTCGTGCTCCAGTCCTCACTAGGAAACCATGGACTGAGCTCCAGGAGCCTGCTGCTACTTTCTCCCCTAGTACTGGCTGTCTCTGCTCTGACAAGCAGATCGGGGACTAACAGCCAAACTTCTGGAGACAGCGCAGGGGCATTTTGACTTTGCTGCTGTCAGTGAGTGCTCACAGATAGGCAGTCATCCTGATTGGCTGCCTGTACGTGAGCTGTGATTTACTTCAAGAGAGCAGCACATTCAAAATGCTGCTGCGCTGTCTCTACAAGTTTGGCTGCCAGCCAGACTCAGTCAGTACCCAATCTGCTTGAGTCAGAGCAGAGACAGACAGTCCTAGGGGCGAAAGTAACACCGGTCTCCTGAAGCTTAGGAGCTTTGTATCTGGGTCACCAATCTCCTGCTATGCCGCCCGGGGGTCTTTGGGCCTGAGACACCAGCCCCATTTTCCATCTCCTGATGGTGGCCCTGCAGCAGCACGCACACCTGCCCCCCACTCCTGCTACTGTTGCATAATTAAATGGACCCCTATGCTCCCACATGCTGGTGTACAGGCCTCTCATACTCCCACACCTGTGAAGCAGAGAGGAGCCGCGGTGACTGAGAAGCAGCGTGGGACAGAAATGCGGTAAGTTTGTAATTGTTGCCTAATGTGTAATGGGCTTTGCGGTGTGTCACTTAATGTGTAATGGGCTTTGTGTGTTTTTCCTAATGTGTAATGGGCTTTGCGGTGTGTCCCATAATGTGTAACGGGCTTTGCAGTGTGTCACTTAATGTGCAATGGGCTTTGCTGTGTTTCTACTAATGTGTAATGGGCTTTGCGGTGTGTCCCATAATGTGTAATGGGCTTTGCGGTGTGTCCCATAATGTGTAATGGGCTTTGCGGTGTGTCGCATAATGTGTAATGGGCTTTGCGGTGTGTCGCATAATGTGTAATGGGCTTTGCGGTGTGTCCCATAATGTGTAATGGGCTTTGCGGTGTGTCCCATAATGTGTAATGGGCTTTGCGGTGTGTCCCATAATGTGTAATGGGCTTTGCGGTGTGTCCCATAATGTGTAATGGGCTTTGCGGTGTGTCCCATAATGTGTAATGGGCTTTGCGGTGTGTCCCATAATGTGTTATGGGCTTTGCGGTGTGTCTCATAATGTGTAATGGGCTTTGCGGTGTGTCCCATAATGTGTAATGGGCTTTGCGGTGTGTCCCATAATGTGTAATGGGCTTTGCGGTGTGTCCCATAATGTGTAATGGGCTTTGCGGTGTGTCCCATAATGTGTAATGGGCTTTGCGGTGTGTCCCATAATGTGTAATGGGCTTTGCGGTGTGTCCCATAATGTGTAATGGGCTTTGCGGTGTGTCTCCTAATGTGCAATGGGCTTTGCGGTTTGTCTTATAATGTGTAATGGGCTTTGCGGTGTGTCTCATAATGTTCAATGGGCTTTGCGGTGGGGCATTACCCTTTGAAGCGAGGCCACATACTTTTTTATAGAATCTGTCCATTCTTTATTTTAGAAAATATATATTGGAGGGGCACATTTTTTTCTGTTCACACTAATGGTGGCCACACCCGGCGGGATGCGCACTGGTAGAGACCTGAGTTAGGGGGGGCCCCATTATAATTTTTGCTATGGGGCCCACAAAGTTCTAGTTACGCCTCTGCACCCAGTGGATCATAGGGATGTCTGTTTTGGCCAGTGAGGATGTCCAGAGAAAGCGATGTCTGCATCGTGTTTGCAGCATCTTAAAGGATTCCTCTCACCCAGCACAAGAATTGTTCATGCTTTTGCCTTCTGGAAGGTGCATTTGTTGCCTCAAGACTAGAACATAAATCAGGGGGAAATGCTTAAAATTCCTGTTTCGTCCAGTTACCAAATTCTCCATTATGTGTGACTGTACCTGTTCCAGACTGGCATGTGTCCCACGTACCTTTATATCCTGCTTGTGGTTTAAAAAGGATTGTTACTATTTTTTTTTATAAAACCATGTGTGTGAGACACTCATTCATGGAATCACTAATACCAACAAGTAATAAGAAATATTCAAATTTTTCAGATGAATATTACGAGTAATATAACAGCCTCACCACTGTAATTTGTTGCAAAACTCCACGTGTTATTATAATAACAAAAGAAAGAGCACAATATATTCAAGGATGTTATTAATGCAGGTAATGAGCACTTTCTCTTTACCTGCATTTAAAGCCTCAGACGAGACACGGCCCACAAGGTAGAATCTGGAAAATTATTTCCTCCATATGACAGCATGCTTACATAGCATCAGGGCTGTTATTTACCCTGTCACCTTACCAGGCCCTTTATATAAAATGTAAATGAAATAGAGGCAATTGGAACAATAAAGCGGCATACATGGGAGTGGGTGCAAAAAAGGTCAAAAACATAAAAGTTGATAGCTTTTATTTTCATTTATTATTGTTAGAAGTTGTTATATTATGGCGGTACTGTATATATTTGTTATTTTTTAATGTTATATAGTTGTTATTTTAGGATGTTAAATAATAATTAGGTTGTAAGTAACATCTGTAAGGTGTTAAGTTGATGATTTCGGTACTTGTTTCCTAGCAGGGCGCCCATCGGGTCCCATTGCATACCTTAACTTAAGGTATGCAATAGGACCCGAGTGACCCGATTTCAGGCTTTTTAACAGCTTTCCCAACAATGTAAAAATCGGGTCCATCGCATGCCATTATAATGGAATGCGATGCGACCGACCCGATTTTACATTGTATGTAATGTTAAATGGCAGTTTAAAATCGGGTCCATCGCATGTTATTATAATCACATGCGATGCGACCAATGCGATGGACCCGATTCTACATAGGAACCAATGTTAAATGGCCCCCCATACCCGATTTTTCATTGTATAGCCACCCAGATGGGTAATTTGTATGTCAAATGCCCCCCCCCCCCTTTGTTAACGCCACCCCACGATGAACGCCAACCCAAATCGTGGTGAGCACAGCGAGCCCGCGAGGGGCAGCGGTACGCGTCCTCCGACCTTTTCATACCCCATCTATCCATCTATATAGTGTGGCGAGCGCAGCGAGCCACCGAGCCAGAAGCGTGGCAAGCGCAGCGTGGCGAGCGCAGCGTGCCCAGCGAGGGAATGCGTAATATGTCTGAATTAATACGCGTCCCCGCTCGCCACGCTTCGGGCTCGGTGGCTCGCTGCGCTCGCCACACTATATGAAATCAACTCCACGCTGACGTGGATAGTGGGGGTATGAAAAGGTCGGAGTTCACTTAGATTGCGGCGTTAACAATGGGGGGCATACAATGAAAAATGGGGTCTGGGGGGGCATTTAACATTGGGGCCAATGTAAAATCGGGTCTCAGGAACCATTTAACATTGGTTCCAATGTAAAAAATCGGGTCGGTCGGGTTGAGCGCATCGCATGCGATTTGATTGAATGCAATGACGATTGGCCCGATTTTTGCAACCCGATTGCATACAATTAAAATCGGTGGCGCCGTGCTAGGAAACAAGTACCATGTATTTCTTTGCAGTAAACAGATTAGATAGATATCTTTGACTTTATACCCAATACTGTTCTAATACATCTAAAAACATTTTTCTTGGGCTTTTTTCTGTGTTGTTGGCTATTTCAATGACGAGCCTACTACACCTTTTACCCAGCTTTGTTTGGATCCAGGTCCCAAAATAGATTTTTGGCTTTTTTTGATGGAAGCATCCTTGCGTAGGATAGCGTTCACATCCACTCACATGGTACCGAGGGGATTTGGCGCGAGGGGCGGGCATTAAGCGGATCGGGCTTTCAGCACTCCATAAGCACTGATTTTCGCTATTTATTGAGCCAAGCTGTTACAGCCTTATTCCGAATGGATTCAATTTTATTTTGTTCCTCAAAACTCTACACACAATAGCCCATAATGACAACATGAAAAAAGTTTTGTGGAGATTTTTGCAGATTTCTAAAAAATAAAAAAGTAAGAAATCACATGTCACAAAAGGAGCACTGTGCTGATGGAAGAGGGAGATACTGAAAATTGCCGCAGACAATAGCAGCCGCTGGGGAATTGAAAATTAACCCCTGTGTACCTGGGTTGTTCCTGCTGTTAAAAAATGGGTGTCGCATGGTCGCGATGTTCAGATGGTCCCGATGTTCCCGACCGATGTTTGCAAAAAAAAAAAAAAAAACATAGTTTTTGTTTTCAAATATCAGCAAAAATGTAAAACATTTGTTGCCCGGGGCCCCCACCAGCCTTAATCCGGCCCTGGCACTGGCCATGCCTCCAATGGCAAAATGTTAAGCCACATCCTCTTTACTGATGCCACATGCCTTTTTCCAGAGCAAGCAGAAGTACCGCACCCCGCAACCCAAAAGTTTGTGAGGTTATGTATGAAGCCAGCATTTAACTACCAACTGTATTCCATGAACAAAATCCAGTTGAATAACCTTGGTGTGACCTTTTATTTGTTTCTGAAGCTACAGGTTCTTCTTAAATGATGGTCCAGACCGTGTCGCTGTCTGACAGATATCGCTAAGATTGTAAATGTGTCATTTTCCTGGGAAAGAGAGTTGTACATTTACTATGTTGGGAGTTCTATTATAGATGCAATGTTGCCCATAGCAACCAATCAGAATCTATGCTAAATAAATAAGAATGTTTTTGGGGGTGGGATTCAGCACTCGAGGTCTTGTGAGTGAGTAGACGGGTGTATTGATGTTAGCCTTATTTACTAGGTGTAACTGAACCTGTCTATTTCTGTAGCACTTAATAATGTGTGCAACAGTGTCAGTATGGGTACAGTGCTTGCGTAATGTTGCAATTAAAAGGATACAAGTAGCGAGTTGTTTCTAAAATATGTGATTTAAGGCACTCTGGACAATGTCTCATTGAAGTCAGAGAATATAACATATATAAATGATGCCTAGATGACAGCTTTGCTATGAAAATAGATGCGTGGGCCCTTATTCAGATCTATTCAAGTACAAATTTGTTCTCAAAATGGGCAAATCCATGTGCACTGCAGGTGGGGCAGATGTAACATGTCTGAGTTAGATTTGTGTGAGTTATTTTTTTTTCTGTGCAGGGTAAATACTGGCTGCATTATTTTTACACTGCAATTAAAAAGTGCTGACCCAATAGACTTGTGGGGCCAAATGTAATAGGGTGAGAGTTTCAGAAAGTGAGAGATTTTGGGAGAGTTTTCCCCTTTTTTTTAAAGAAGCAATCATTTGCACTGCAAAACCAGGTTGATTTTGCCATGTAATTGATTGCTGCTTTAAAAAACATGGGAAAACTCTCCCAAAATCTCTCATTTTCTGAAAATCTCACCCTATTACATTTGGCCCCTAGTCTGTAGCTGCGTACACACGTACGGAGCAAATGACAATCAAAAAATTGATCCCAAACGCTTTATAACAGACAGTGATCAGTCAGACAAATTGTTTAAATCAGGCATGTCCAACGTTGGCCCTCCAGATGTTATGAAACTACACATCCCAGCATGCATTGCCACAGTTTTGCTATTAGAGAATGCTAAAACTATTGCAAAGCATGCTGGGATGTGTAGTTTCAAAACATCTGGAGGGCCAACGTTGGACATGTCTGGTTTAAATCATTCTGATATAACAAATTTATCAAAGCAGATTTTGTTTTCTGTGTTCCTGCATTTGGGTTGACATTTTGGATTGTCAAATGCTCCCATACATTTCCAGGTTTATGTTCCCACCAGATAATCAGGACAGATAAATCTGTACGTGTGTATGCACCTTTAGAACATATGATGAACAATAATAATTGCAGGATTTGATTGGAACAATTTGGGCATATATGACAATGTAAAATAACAATGAACATGTGGTGAACAATAATAATTGCAAGATTTGATTTAAACATTTTTATTTAAATGATTGTATGAAAAATAGAGTAAAGAGTTTTACAATTTGAAACTCCATTTCTCCCAGAGGAAGGCCCATGTAAGGGCGGAAATGCGTTGGAGCACACACAGATTACTCACCCATACCAAGACGTTTCATTTCACTCACTGGCCATAATTACCAACTCTGCTAAGATCAGCGAACGAACCCGGAGCAAGGTCACGTGACTCGGAAGGCAAGCAGGCAGACCAGAAGGTGCCAGAGCAAAAGACAGACACCCAAGCACCTGAGTCAAGAGGATAGAACGGGCTGAGGATATAGATGGTGAGTACGGCAGAGTCTGATGGTGGAGGCGCAAATGGCGATCAACAGTCCAGTTGGGGCCGTGCACTCCTGACACCCAATCCACAGGCAGTGTGCTAGCGGCTGGACCCAAGTTTCACTATGAGGACAGTTGCTGTAACAAGCGCTGAGCGGCACAGACATATGCTGGCACACACCTCAATCCCCCTCCCCGCAGTCCTGACAGAGCTCATTAACACTGCCCTACAGAATACGGTACAGAGTGATTCACATATACTGCAGATCTGTGGATGCCACAATTTCCCTTAACATTAACCCAGCGACATCAGAAAGATAAATAATTGCACCCCCAAAGATTGGAAAGAGTCATACAGACAATCAGCTACACCCATTATCAGCTGCATTCTGCTTAATTACCTTTCTTACTGCTTGCTTTAGCCCAGCAACATCAGAAAGAGACTTAAGGTTCCCATACACAGTGCGATGAACTCCGTGCTTTTAGTACTAGATTGCATTGTATCTAGTACAAAAAGCATAAAATGTGCTACAACAGCCCAGTAATTTAGCAGCAAGGTCTAGAACATAGGTATGTACTTTGTGCGCAGGTAACAAACAAATTTGCCCCATAAATAAATAAGAAGTAGAATCTGATTGGTTGCTATGGTATGCTTGCCTACTTTTGTGTGCTCTTCTCCAGGAGAAGCAGTTTGGCAGGTGGAGTGGACGATGACATCATTAAGCCCAACCCCATTGCAGCGAAATGCCGCGATTTGCGGCTCAATGGGGAGAGGCTAAAATGTCGTGAAATTATGCAATTCACATTATTTTAGCCCTGCCCCCTCCCCGAACTGCTGTGAACCCAGGACAATGCAGGGTAGTGGGCGCAAGGGGGTCAGTGGAAAATGCGGCTTACTTGCCAACTTTTCCGGGGGGCCTGAACTCTGTGTCTCTGTGTATCAGTGATAGCTGTAAAGAGACAGCTAACAACAAAAGGAGGATCTGGACATTGCAATAAGCATCTATAAGACAGGTGATATGTTATTATTACTGAGTGTCATAAGCGTGAACTGGACTCTGTATGGAATTATACCAGTGGTTCCCAAACTGTGTGCCGTGGCTCCCTGGGGTGCCTCGGGACACTTGCAGGGGTGCCCTGGGTTGGTGGTCCAGGACCAACTCAAATTCTTAATGGTTCGTTATTTATGAGTAAAACCAGTGCTGGTGGCTGACAATCATAAAATGTGTACAAACAGAAGCAAATCCTGCCCTTTAACACATAACTGCCGCTAAGAATCGCATATAAACCCAATCTAAGCAAAAAAAAAGGTACTTATGTAGTAACTGGGCTGCCGATTTTGAAATCGGGTCCATCGCATCGCATCGCACCCGACCAAATCGCATGCGATGCGATGCGATGCGATGCGATGGACCCGATTTTTCCATAGGATTCAATGTTAAAATGGACTGAGTCCATTTTAACATGGAATTCAATGGGAAAAAGGGGTCCTTTTCATACCCCTACTATCCAAGTGGGCATGGAGTTGGATATAAACCTGTGGCGAGCGTAGCGAGCCACCGAGCCCGAAGCGTGGCGAGCGCAGCGAGCCCCGCGAGGGGACACAGAATACCGTCCCCTCGCGGGGCTCGCTTCGCTCGCCACGCTTCGGGCTCGGTGGCTCGCTACGCTCGCCACAGGTTTATATCCAACTCCATGCCCACTTGGATAGTAGGGGTATGAAAAGGACCCCTTTTTCCCATTGAATTCCATGTTAAAATGGACTCAGTCCATTTTAACATTGAATCCTATGGAAAAATCGGGTCATCGCATCGCATCGCATCGTATGCGATGCGATGCGATATCGCATCGCATCGCATCTGATTGTATGCCTTAACTTAAGGCATACAATCAAAAAATCGGCAGCCCAGATACTACATAAGTACCAAAAAAAATTGGCGTAGGGGTGCCGTGAAAAAAATTCTGATACTCTAGGGTGCCGTGATTCAAAATAGATTGGGAACCCCTGAATTATACAAAACTACTCCCCTCTTCTCTAATTAGCACACTCTCTAATCCTTTCCCAATAACAGCAGAATTCTTAACCCTTCTTTCTAAAATAATACCTTTTAGATATTACAATCATCCTCTCTACTCATCAAATCTTCTGCTTCACACACATCACCCCCACATCCCCCCCATGAATTTTGTGTGGTTTTACATACTATAGAAATAAACCAAATGTCAAACACATCACCTCCTGTCACTTTCCAAATACTGTAACTGTGCCCTGTGGAATGTAAGCTCTGTCTGTTACAACCTAATCTTCATCCAGGACCTTCCTCTTAAACAGCCTCCACCTTCTGGCAATAACAGAGACATGGCTCAAACACAATCGCAAATTACTGTACCTCACCTGGAGCTTTCACATGGTGGTCTTCACCTCACCCACACCTACAGCCCTGTAAGTACACAAACATTCATGCTCCCATACTGGGGCATAACCAGAACTTCGGGCACCATGGAAACATATTGAAGGGGTCCCTGTCCCAATTCATCCAGCAGTTAAGGTGTATACACACGGTGCGATTTTGGCTAATGACCATTTTTGGCAAGATGCACAGATTTTTACTAGATGCCCTGGAAATTTTGATTAACTAATGTTAGTCTATGATCTATTCAATATAACCATCCCTGCACAGTCTATCTATGCTAGGAGATACTGACTTAGCGGGACCACACATTGCAGTGGCAGAGGCGTAACTATAAATTTTGCTCCCCCCAGACAAAAAATTTACTGCACCCCCCCCCCCCCCCCCCCACACATGGCATTTCGGTAAGGCATATATATTCACAATGTACAGATGGAGCACCTCTCAGCCAACGCTGGGACTCACCAGAACGCCCCTGCTAGCGAGCCGGTGCTCCATCTGACTGGGACGCGCGAGCATCCCACACGCACGCGCGTCCCTATTTCCAGGTGGCAGGGGACTTGTACCCTGCCCGTCTCCGCTTCAGGGAGACGAGCAGGTTTAGGGGGGAGCGGAAAGGAGGGATTAGGCGGCATGGATCACCGTAGTATGGGAATGCACGCGCATCTTGTGTGAGCACTTTCCCTTCTGGCGGCTGGCAAATCTACCGCCAGCCCCTGCAAGAATGATGGGCACACCATATGCATATATATACATACAGATGGAGTGCCCGTCATTCTTGCAGGGGCTGGCGGTAGATTCGCCAGGCCCCGGAAGATGCGCCTGCATCCCCTTACTACGGTGCTCCATGCTGCCTGATCCTACCTATACAGTGTGTGTGTGTGTGTGTGTAGGTGTGTGTATATATATCTATATATATCTATATAGATATATATATCTATATATATATATATATATATATACACATATACTTTTTTTAATAGTACTGGTGTATAAAAAACAAACCTCTGTTAACAAGTTTGTCACTGGATGGGACGACTTTCTCTCTCCTCTTCCCTCACTTTCTCCTGTTCTTCCCTCCTGCTGGCTTCCCTGCTCCTCCAGGCTCCAGCGTGTGATGTGATGATGTAGGAGCAGTTGAAGCTGAGGCAGGGACCAGCAGACACTGCTGCTTCCCTTGCCTCAGTCTGACACTACAAGGCCACGCCCCCGGACGCCCACCCCCTCCCATTGGATATCTTACCCGCCCATCAATTTTTTTTTTACAGATCCATCATGGCCGCGTCCGCGCCGACTCAGCAAGCGCACGGGCAGTGGCAGGCGGCGGTGGGCGGGCGGCCCTAGCAGGTGGGCACAATAAGCAGCAGCCGCATACTATGTAGTGTGCGCAGCCGGACACTCGCTTGTCCGGCACCTGGCGCCCCCGCTCCCGCTGCCCGCAATAACTATTTTCTCTGCCACTAAAGTCCAGCACCCAGCGCCCACGCACCCCCCGCTCCCCCAAGTAGCGGCGGGGGCTGCCTTACAGTATCTCCGCCACTGTGCAGTGGGGTATCCAGTGCTATTTTTTACCAGGAACCAGCAGGAACTCAGTTCCTAAACCTCTTATTAAATATGACATAATCAGAAACTGGGTTCCTGAACCTGGGATGCAGTTAAAATCCCGGCGGTCAGGATCCCGGCATTCAGAATCCCGACGCCGGAATCCCGACCGCCGAAATCCCGACACATTCTCCCTCCGTGGGTGTCCACGACACCCCTGGAGGGAGAATAAATTAGTGTGCCCAGCGTAGCGAGGCACCGGGCCCGCTGCGTGGCGAGTGCAGCGAGCCCGCAAGGGGGTGCAATCCACGTCCCCCCCTTGTCGGGATTTTGGCTGTCGGGATTCCGGCGTCAGGATTCTGAACGCCGGGATCCCGACCGCCGGGATTCAGTACTGAATCCCTGAACCTGTTCTGGGCCTAAATGTACTTTCCATAAGATAAGTTTTATTTTAAAGTCAGATGTGATTGCCTTGGTTTCTAAATACAAAGTATATATACCTCTCTCTAATTCTCTTTTTATCTCTCTCTCTCTATTTTTATTTATTAAACCACCCCCAGACCCAGAGTTCCTGGACCTATTTTTCCAGAAAAATAGTACTGGGCGTATCTATAAATTTTGCTCCCCCCTGCCAAAAAGTTTGTGGCGCCACCCCCCCCCCCCCCCCACGGCTCCTCTCCAGCGTGTTTCCCCAGCGTGAGGTGATGACATCACACGCATAACAGAGAAGCTGAAGCACGATAGAGGAAGAGAAAAGAGAAACCAACCGGCTCTGTGTACAGTCAATTGAATCAGTGGGGGGATTTGTCGTCTCTGCCATGGCCTCACCCGTGCTGTGTGTGCCAGTGTACAGTGGCAGGCAGCAGCATGTCAGTGCATTCAGCGGGTGCTGGCGCCCACATAGACCCCACTGTGGCTTGCTCCTCCAAGCAGCAGCTGGGGCTGCCTTACAGTAGTTACGCCACTGACGCATTGGTATATTAAATAGAGGAAATACTGTGAGATTCTGCATAACCTTCTAGACGATTTTTACTATCTAGTCAAAATCGCCTGCCAAAATTGCACCAGCTGTACACCTATTTAGTTTATCGTGTACCCCATAATAGTGCCCTAGTTAATGTTATGAAGCTACTTCTGCCAGTAGACAATGGGCCTTATTTCTGTCCCTACTTAAAGTTGAAACCTTTCTGTGACACTCCCTCCTCCCAGTATCTTCATGCTCCTGTACTGATCTGGGTGGCCCACATGCTATTCACAGCCAAAATCTAGTGCCTTAAGCTTTTCTTTCTTCGCAGCGTTGCCCATGATCTCAGCCATGACATGTAATAACAACACACGGCCCTGAAAGACTCACCTGTAAATCTCTTGTGCTTGTTATGCATTACTTAAATATACTGATATCTACCAAACTACTGATGCGCTCCGGATGCTTGTGAATAACTATGCTTCCAGTCTCTCACTTCTACTCAGGAACAATTTTTGTCCACATTTTCAGACACACACTTTGCAAGATACATGGATGTTTGCTCCAGTACCATATGTGCATGGTTTAGTTCAGGCATTTGTCCAATACACAGCTCAAAACAGATTAAGGGCCTGATTCGGACCTGATCGCATTGCTGCTCCAGTGAAGACCCACCTTGCAAAAAAAAATGTGTACTCTGTGCAAATAGATGTGTACAGCTGCATCCATTCGCACCCGAGCAAAAAAGTCCCAAACCCATCGCAACAGGCTTACCATCAAATGATTTTTACACTGGGTGCCAGTCGTCGCAGCTTTAATGTAGCACCAAACTTTCCCGACAGCATTGAAGAGGCAGATCGACAGAACGGGTGCAACTTTAAAAGCAGTCAGGCCCAATCCGAACTGTCGGAATCACAGGCAACTCTCGACCATCCACGGCTGTGTACACGGACGAGCCCCCATTTAGGCAATCGGTAGACGGGACACTCTATCCCGCCTGGCGATACGCAGTTAAGCAAAACGAAAATGGGCCAGGGTCACAGCTATCGCAACGTACCGACAGTCGTGATCTGGGATTAAATACTCCCCTTAAAGTGCTTAGTCTACATAAGTCTGCCCCTCCCTCCCTCCCACCATCTTGTCTATCTTGTCAGATCCATGCACATTTCCCACAATCATTACACAAGCTTCAATTGTCTTGTTACGGCCATCTCCTTCTAGGCCAGTGGTTCCCAACCTGGGGTATGTGTACTCCTGGTGGTATGCTGCAGACTGATTGGATGTACTTGAAAATAATAGTGGAAGAAGAGGAAGAAGTCTCGATGGTGAAAGAATTCTCCCATTGCTGTGGAGATGACTACTCCTGTTGCCAGCTACTCCTCCTGCGTTTGTCCAACCAGTAATCCACTGGGAGCTACATGCGCTGCCCTCAGACATCAGCGTTCATTTGCCCCGTGCTGATACGGATGGAAGAAGCAGCTGAATTATTCCTACAGGTGTGAGCGGGAACCCGGGAGACAGTACAAAGCCAGCAGCCAGACACAGAGGGACCCGATTCCTGACTGCACACTACTCCTCCGCTACTCCGTAATATAAGGCTACGCATACCGCTCACTTCCACTCCACTCTGTAGTACTGTGAATATTTAAAATTGAGAGGAGGGGGTACTCATAAACAAAAAGCCTAATCAAGGGGTATGGGAGAGAGAAAAGTTTGGGATCCGCTCTTTAAGTCTGTAAACCAGGGTTTCACATCATCAGTCCTTTGGGACACCCTAACAGCACATGTCTTACAGTTCTCCTCAGTATCACCAGATAAATACATGGGTTACATACAGTATGCTAGCATGACCACTGTAGCTCACCCTATCTCCATATGGTGTGAGTTGTTGTAACCTATGGGCTACAGGTCACCAAATGCTGGGAGAGGGATCTGGAACTCTTCACTCATATTCTTGAGTCTCGCATGCACAGCACAGAAGTACAGTACTCCTAGCTTCTGGAGGGAAGTGAGGTTATTGCCTTAGCGATTGGGGTTAAGGTTAGGACAAGGCTAGGCATTTGGGAATGGTTATTGTTAGGCTGCAGAAGGGGATAGTTAGGACTAGGAGTCTGGTGGAGGAAGGGCCGCCAATAGAGGGGTGCTGGGAACAGTTGTCCCAGGCCCTGGCCACTAGAAGGGCCCAGGCAGCTCAGTTTGCCCACTGCAACCCCCCCTTAATACCTCCGCTGCGCTGAACAAATCAGGTCCCGGAGCGCAGGCTTATTCAACCCAGGAAGCCGGCGGCCAACATACCAGCTTTGAGGTAATTTATGCACCACGGTGGGCACTTCATCTCATGGCTGACAATGTAACGCAGGGCTGGGCAACACCGGCCCTCCAGATGTTCGTGAACTACACATCCCAAGATGCTTTGCATTAGTTTTGCTATGTGGCCATGCTGAAACTGATGCAAGGCATGCTGGGATGTGTAGTTCAATAACATCTGGAGGGCCGGTGTTGCCCAGCCCTGATGTAACGTGACTGAGATGTACATATTCACACCCATCATAAGTTGCTATTACCTGGGTACTCAATGCCTACAGTATGCCTATCTTACTTATATTATCCCTGATCTATGCAAAAAATAAATATATATATTTATGTTTGTGTCTGTGTGTAGATAGATAGATAGATAGATAGATAGACAAACAGACAGACAGATAGATATATATGAATTTATCAACTTTAATTTTTGGTTATTAGTACATTTTCTACAAATATATCCACATTGTATTCTATTATCAGATAAAACTGTTGCTCTTACAGATTTTTCAAGAGTTAAAACGTGGTTATGATTTTTTTGTTATTTGTTATATTTTGTTTCGAAAAAATGAAATGTTCAGTGGCTCGCTCATTACCCTTATAATGAACATACACTGAAATATCTGTAGTAATATTGGAGAATTGGCTAAATATTTCAGTGTGTAAGAACAACACAACAATGTCAATGTCCAATAATAATTAAATCTAAACCTTTATTGACCATGTTAGCACACACAGGCCCATTGGAGGACTAAAGTCATGTGGCTAACCAGCCTATTTGCCAAACAATAGGTCTAATTCATTAAGGCATTCTTTGAATATCCCTTTTCTGGCGCCTCACAAATGCAGGAAAATCAATATTTAGTTCAAGCTTTTGAGTTTCTCAAAGGTCCAAAGGGAAGAATTTACAGGGATACAATACTTTTATTTTTTATGTGAGACTCTTGGTAATATTTATTTCCAATTTGACCACCTATGTGTTTCTATTTGTATATTAATCCACATGAGATTCCGTTAATGTGGGTTCATTAATGACAGAAACACTGTGGCAGGTAAAACCCAATGAATTTGGTATGTGCTGTGATACTTGTATTTGCAAACTACAACTGCAATGTCCAGATGCTTTAAACTTGCTTCCTCCTGGCATGCAACTAAATAAAGGCAGCAGCGCAGTTCAGCTGGAAAGGATACACATACTTACATCATTAATTGTCCACACTGCCAGTGACTTCAGGTGCTCACGCACGGTGCTAATTGTGCTAGATGCGTTTTGTACTAGATGGAGTCTAGTTGGTGATTCTAGTTGGGTCGCTAAGCAGTTAAAATTAGCTGGTTAGCGAGCCTTCTAACGCCAGGTGTGTGAATGACCACCCCTCCACCCCCCACCCCACCCCCACACACACATACAAACATCCCGCCGCTTTGTGAATGGATGTTTTGCATAAACGTCCATTTGCAGGGTAACGTATGGCTGACCATCAAATGATTTTTCCCTGTTCGCAAATCTAAGTAATACTGGGCTGACTTAGAGCCTTATTCTGGTTCATTCTTTCGTATACGTGTACGCACGCATCCGACCGATTGAACCGCGCACACACACACAGTGAGAGAAGTCACGTCTACAAGGCCATCGATTCCGTTCGGATGGACCAACACACAAAGGGGAGTGGCGAACGAATGCACGTACGCTCCCGTGTACGCACGGCACTTACAATGACCGCACAAACTTCCATCCTAACCTCCAGTGCGCGGACGGCCGGACAACCGACCAAACGCCCTCTGATAAGTTTTTTTCACGCCACAGCACGATTCCGCACGGAACTCATGCTCTAACCCATTACCCAATTACCCAAAGTGTATGTTGTTTATTGCATTCAATTAATAGCCTACCTCAATTGCAATTAAAATTAACCCTTACTACATGTAATTTCTGTATGTGTGTAATGCGCTGAGATCATAGTGGGTTGTGTGTGCATGGAAGTATGTGAGTCGACACATGTCGACTTGTTGCAATTGTGTGTAGTATTGGGCTAACATGCCAAAAGAAGTTTTGTGTTAAGGTTTGAGTAAGCGAATGTCCTCCTATAACCAAATGCTAAAAAATAAATATGAATATTGGTGCATTCGTGTGGTAAAGCAGTGGTTCCCAACTCTGGTCCTCAAGTACCCCAACAGTGCACATTTTCCAGATCTCCTCACAGAAGTGACATAATTAGCTTCACCTGTGGATCTTTTAAAATGTGTCTCAATAATGAGTGCAGCTGCTGGGTGATCTGAAAAATGTGCACTGTTGGGGGTACTTGAGGACCAGGGTTGGGAACCACTGTGTTAAAGCAGTGAAAGATACAAGCGATAGGAAGGCACGCAGAGTAGTGTAAAAGGTTAAGCTTACAAAGTATGCTTCCCGTGTAGTTGGCATGTAGGTAGATAATTGATAAATGAGAGAAACCTGTATGCTGCTGGGGCATGTATTGCGTGCAGGTGAACGGTTTTTAGCCATTGTGCATGTTGATTGCCTGTGTGAATGCTGGCCCGATTATGCGGCTGGTGATCGGCTGGTCAACGAAGCTTGAGGCTTTTTTCTCAAGAGTGTTTTTCATGTGATAAGCTCCGACCGCTCGGAGACTCGTGTGAGGCGTACACCCAGCACCACCCACATGCACGCCCTGGTTAACAACCAGTTTTGGCCACTTTTAAAGCCGCGTCCTGTGATACACCCACATTACGCCCACTGTGTCTGACCGTGCACAGCTTACTTTTATTTGTTCGCTGTGTTTCATCCGTGCACGGTGGCGGGCGGCCGCACATGCACATAGCGAACGCATAGGACTTAACTGCAGTGGCGACTCCAAATTCAAATTTGGGAGCCACACCCACTGCCAGTGAGCCCAGATGGCGATAATTTGCCAAGTTTGAAATGGAGGTTGGAGAGGTTCCCCTATTTGAATATTGAACTATGCTGCAGCCCAACCTCTGAAGCCACTACTTCTTATTCGTTATTTACAGTATTAGATGATAGAAAGCAATTAACACCAACATCTTCCCACTTTGTATACAAACTGGGTACTAGGACCCAAGGAGGTTCATCCTCCAATCTAAAGTACTGCTGCCCTTTTTGACTGCAGCCATCTTGTACTGTAGGTCCTTGTGTGAGAAGTTACATGGAATGAAGCTGTGCTTATGAACTGGAGACACTTTATATCATAATGTGAATAGGGGATACTGTGTTGCATAATGTGTTCTGGCAGTACTACTATGTGGCCTAATGTGAACAAGGGCACTACTATGGTTCATAAAATAAACCAGGGCACTCATATGTGGCTTAACATTTACAACTACTGCAGAGAGGTGTCTCTCTGGAAGCATAGGGAAAGGGGCCTAATATTGCTTGGGGCCTACAAAGTTCTTGCTACACCTCTGCTTTGAACTTTCCCAGAAAATCTCCTCACCTCACCCTCTTATCTCATGAATAAAATGAAATCTGAGTTTTGCCCATATCTGAAAGACTGGAGGTTCCAAATCACTTGCTCAGCCTACGGGTCAGATGTATCAAGCTTCAAAATGTGATAAAATGGAGAGTGATAAACAACCAACCAATCAGCTCCTACCTGTCATTTTTCAAGCCCAGCCTGTAACATGTCAGGTAGGAGCTTATTGGATGGTTGTTTATCAGATGGGCGGGGGGGGGGGGCGCGGATGGGGGAGGGGGGATTTGAGGAATGAGCAGGAGAATGTAACCTGTGTGTGGAGAGTGGGGGGGGGGGTCGTGTGTGTCATCGATGTGGGAGGGTGGATGTGAGGAGAGAACAGTAGAAGGGAACCTGTGTGGGGAGGGTGGTGGGCTGGGGTTCCATGAGTGGGGGAGGGGGGATGTGCCGCAGATGGGGGCAGGGGTGCCACGAATGAGGGAGGGGAGAAGCTGAAAGCAGAGCAGAGCCTACACTTCTATGTAGCTGCTGTGGCTCTGCTGCGGATCCCTGTTGTGATGTCTAAATGTATGTCTCTGGGGGCTGGAGCAGGTTCCTCCATGCAGTGGAGTTTCTGAAGCAGTCAGCGCAGGGCCAGAGGAGCATAGTGATTGTCGTGTTTTGGGAGCTGGGCCACATGCTATGTAATTCCAGACTCGCCCATGCAGGAGGAGGGGGGAGAGCCAGAAAGGATGTTTGACAATCCAGGAAATGCATGCAGGCAGTGGTGTGAGAAGCTGCAGGAGGGTAGGCAAGTCTGTAGAGCTGGGCTGTGACTGTGTGCAGGGGGAGCCGTGGGCCCTGGAACAGCTCGGGTCCCACAGCAGCTGAAATCCCTACACCCTCCATAGTTATGCCACTGGCTTTAGCTGTTCAGAAATAAAACCCACAAAGCAGGCTTAGCCTTATATTACTATTTCATTATAGTCATTGTTATTAGAGACATTCTTGAGTGCTTGACCCCAAGCCCAGCCAGGTGCATTGGAAGAACTTGGAGGAAATTGACTAAGATCGGAGTTCTATTTTAAATGGGAATTTACTATGGGCCACCAATCTGATTCTATCTATTACCTTCTCAAAGGTGCTAAATACATAAGTAGATTCTGATTGGTTGTCCATCCCCTGTGAAATAGAACTCCCATCTTAGAAGATTTACCCCGATGTATTGCTTTGCCTATTTTTCTCTCAACTCAAAAAGATGGAATTATTCTGTTTATATTTTTTTACCACAAACTGTCCAAATCCAAGTTCACCAACAGAGGGATTCGTTTCTATATAATTTAATACCAATGTTGTGAAACAAGTATATTTATTAAAGGAAACATTTATATATTTATTTATTTCATCCATTTGTTGAGGATCCTCGGAGCCAGATTAACAGCCGAGCAGCTGGGGCAGTCGCCCATGGCCACAGCATACAGGGAAGGATGTTGTTGGTGGGTAAGTTCTTCAGTATGCAGACACAATATAATTATGTGCTATATGCTTCTTACCCATAGTTGGAATAGTCCACAGGGGTACATGGGAAATCCCTGGTTCCTGGGGGACCAACCCTTTCTCTAAAATAAGTTTCCAGATTGTGCACTATTCGATGATCAGTTAACCTAATGGAGCAGGAACATGGATTATAAATTAGATCCTGGAACCTTACTAGCTAACTGTTGTACAGAGAGGTCCCCTATCATATGGTGGGTGAAAATGAATAGGATGAGAGATTCAGAAAGTGAGAGATTTGGTAAGAAATCTCCAGGAGTTTTTTAAAGCGGCAATCATTTACACTTCAACACCAGTTTGCTTTTGAACTGTAAATGATTGCCGCTTTAAAAAACTGGAGATTTCTTAGCAAATCTCTCACTTTCTGAATCTCTCAGCCTATTAAATTGTATTCAGTATGTAGAGTGTATTAATGTGATATGCACAGTATTATACCTGTCCCTGACAGAATGGGCCGAGAAATATGCCCAAATCAGGTCAGTGTGATGTCCCCTCAGGTCCGATGCGTAACTGGCGGGGAACAGGGCGGGAGACCGGGCAGGGAACGGGGGGTTGCATGCAATCCGTCACAAGTATAGGAGCGCTTGTGATGGATCATATGCGACCCTGCCATCCGGGAATGCCCCAGGCAGCTGGGCAAACACTACTGTGAGAAATCACAGTAGAGTGTGCCCAGCTTTATACAGTTCATAAATGCTGCATAAGGTAATGTTAGCTCTCGATCTAGTGGCAACTACACATCTTATGGCGCTCATACATCAGGCAGATATCAGGGCAATTCCCCATTCTGCAGATGCCTGGGTCAATAAATCCAAAATATTGGAATTCCTAATTTCTTAGATTCGGACCAAAAAATTATTGTGATTGGCATGTAAGGGATTTTTAACATGCAGTATTTTTCGGATTCCCCAACAGATCGCCAATCATCGCTATTTGTTGACTGGTGTTTCTTTATGGCCAATCGGCAGAACAGGAAATCTCGGCTCAGATGTATGGTCTGCATAACTCTTTTCCTCTGTACGTGCCCTGAATGTTTCCATACATTGCTACTGGTATATGCACCAAGACCATTAATTATGTCATAGGCTGAGATTTCCCATGCTAACCACATTTATTTGTTTGTTTGGATGGAATTACACAAATACTTAGATGGCTTCTGTGTTTTAACTCTATAGACCACACTGTTCCATGAACTGTAGAGTGACATTTTCTTACTGTTGAATTCTATCCATGAAGGTTGTTTTTTTAAACTTTTACAAAATCATAGTTTCCTTCTATGCCATTCATTTATATCCTAGGAAAACTGTTTATTTCCATCATCCTATACATACCCCCTAGGTACCGGCTACGGGGGATGTAGGTATGTATGTATGTATGTATGTATGTGAGTGTGTCAGTATGTATGTGACTTTATTGCAAGAGTGCAAGAGTATGCAAGAGTGCTTTATTAGTTTCACTTTCACAGTGCTTATTATAATATTTTTTACAGGTGGAACTACAGGTACCAGCGGGTACTTCAATGCCAAGTGATTAAATTAATAATTGTGGGGATTCCCCATGCAGTGGTCTATTTGTTAATATTGACAGACCACCCTAAAAGTCCGGTGAGCTCTATTTAATTTTTGGCAGTTTTTCCTACATTTTAGGATTTTTTATATTTTTATAGCTGTATTTTTTTGCTGTGACATAATAAATAAACTAAATCTAAAAAAAGAAAATAGAAAGTAATTATACAACACTGCGCTCTGCCTGTGCAGTGTCCTAAACTGAACTTAGGTGCTGCTTTTCCCTAAGGGTATCCCGGTCCCTTATTGCTTGTAGTAAAAGAGTTTGGAATGGGAAAGCGCTATCCTGATGGTGTTGAAAGAGGTTAAAGGTGTGGATGTATAAAGAATTTGCAAAGTAGTACAGTGTAAAGGTAAAATAGAATCTTTATTACTGATAATATGTGTGAGCCAGACTCTGTTAAGGAGGGGGGGGGCTGCGGGGGAGGGGGGTGGTGGTTCTGGGTAGTGGTGCAGCCTTATTACCCTAGGGGTAATGGGTTCCCTTGATGGGTATAAATGGTGTTTCTGTACACCTACTTGGGGTCCCCAATTCGTGGGAATCTTCCTACACAAGTGTCGCCAGGGGAGAATTCCCTGTGGGTTTTCAGTGAGTCTATCCTAGACTACTTTAGCTACCGTGGGTCCTGAGCCCAGGACCTATGGCCTCTCCTGGCGATTTGTGTGGGAAGTGAGAAGTCTGAGTGTGACAGTCTGCCCTGGTGGAGTGTGCAGAGAGGTGCCTCAGATGGGCTTCAGGCTATTCCTGCAGGAACCCCCTTACAATCACATAGGTAGGATACCTATGCCCTCTCTGCTCCTTCACTTTGTGAAATGTCCGTGGTGTGTCTCACAGAATACTGCTAGCGGCGTCCCGCATCGCAGTGTGTGTGCACAGTCACTCACGGTTTGCTGGGCGTCTGCGGAGGATGTCTGGCTGGGGATTCTCCGTTTGGAGCAGGTCCCAGGGATCCCCTCGCTCCTTCTGTGTACGTATGTCTTCCGGGTCTCGGCTATTGCGAGATCACGGACGTCAGATGCTTTTCAGCTCCTGCTGTCGGCTTTGCGTGCTCACTGCTTCCTGAGCCCCTGTTGATCGAGTCTGTGGTGTGCTCCTGTGCTGTGGCTGTTGCTCTGAGTGAGTCTGCTCTACTCTGCTTTAACCTCTTTCAACACCATCAGGATAGCGCTTTCCCATTCCAAACTCTTTTAAAAAAAGAAAATGGCTTGTTCTTTGTACTAATAGAACCTACGGGCCTTATTTTGGTTCACGTGGAGCGATGTTTTTCTTCTGCGCATGCACATTTCTGTGCATGTGCATACGCTAGGTGCGAGTGGGCGCAGCGAACTGATAGTTCGCCATGCTGTTCACATCTAGCAGTGCAGTTGGAGGGCATGGGGCAGCAGCGATGGGCTACGGCCATAGGAACGCTCAGCATTTCATGCATGCTTCATGAATTCATCCCAAATTCCCATGGAAATTAGGCAGTGACGCGGGTGCCGGGGACGGGCAGATGATGTCAGCTGCCCGCCCTGTTCCCGTACAGGGAGCACGCAAAGCTAAGACACCAGAGAGTGTCTTAGTTTTGCATGCACCGCCGCAAATCATTCAATGGTTGGTGACAATCTAATGATTTGGCCCCCGTGCCCAATGCTGTGAATGGATGTTTATGCAAAACATGCAATGGTGCAAATTTCACAGCGTTGCGTGTGGACCAGAATAAGGTCCTATATGCTTTAAGGTCTTTTTTGGGTCTATATACAATTTGACTCAAAGTTCCAGAGTTCAAGCATTGAGTTCAGCGCTGTGATATATCTCTGATGTTTTGGATATAATGCTATTTTTAGCACAGAGTTGAGCTATCATTTGGAGGTTTAGCAGCAGCAGGACTTTCTTTGAGCACTTGAGATAATTTGCCCTTAAAATTTTCATAAAAAAAAAAAAAGAATAATCAATCCTGTGCTTATAGTCAATCTGGCATGTGTTTCACCTGCTTCAATAAACTACAATTCACAAATGGATACAATATAGTGTATAAAAGCATTAAAATAACAAAAGAAAATGGTTTACAATAAAAGAATAGGCGTGGTGGTCACCTTATACATATGAAGATTAGATTACTTGTTAAAAATGATCATGCATGTATATCATAAATTTACTGCAGTAAAACGGGACTCCTTTTTCCTTATACAGTATATTATAGTAGACCTAAGGGTCACACTTTGGATTCTTTGGTTATTAAGTAATGTTCTCACATGAGAACCTCTAAAATATCAAAGGTAAATCAAAATTGAAAAAACATACAGCTAATGTCCATCCGGTACAATTCCCAATTTGATACCGTAATGCACCTGTTCCGACCTGGCTTCTCCCGTTGTGTTGTAGTTGGGTTTTGTACTGCGCTCTACTCGGCGTGGTGTGAAATTGTGCAGCAAATTCTGAGTCCTGTCCAGGAACCCGATTTTTGGTCAAAATGGTAAGGGGATAGAATTGCGCACTCGTGCAAACATTGTAACACCGTAAAGATTTTGTTGCTATAAGGAACCAGGTGTCATAAAGTGGGGAGAGATAAAATGTTCTTACCCAAATAAATACAGTTAAAGCCTTCTGTCAGCAACACACAATGTACTAATTAATGTAGGTTATGCGAAACCAATTGTACAATGAGGTATCCAAATGATTTGGTCCCTATGAAAAAGTGGGGAGAGGTACGATATTCCTACAAATGATGTGAAGCCTATTATGATTGCACTGATGTTTTCCTATTTGTTAATAGGCAGCACTAACAGTATGAAGATGACGCATTTATATTACACATGAACATTTATAAATATGAAATATTGTGTGCTGGTGGGTGGGGGGGGGTGTGAGGGGGGTGGTTGTTCACTGTGAGGTGACCTCGAGTTCGGGGATCTGTGCAGGGGTGGTGGGAGGTGAATATGGTCCCCTGCAGGGTGCCATCTCGCAATCGGTGACTGTGGGGATGGATCAGTACCTTAAAGTCACGGGTCGGGAGGTCTATGGCATGAAACACAGGTTGGTGGTGCGGGGGCTGGCGTCCTGTCCCCTTCGCAGTGCACATCTGACCTGTGTTTTCCACAATGTCCTTCCGGTCCTTGCTTCTATGGCGTGGGTCCTGGGTTCTTCCAGTCCAAGCCCGGCTCCACGGTGCTGGTGATGCGCGGCTTCCGGGTGTGCAGGATCACGGGACCCTTTATGAAACCTGGTTCCTTATAGCAACAGGAGCTTTACGGTGTTACATTGTTTGCACGAGTGCGCAATTCTATCCCTTGGCTTCTCCCATCCCCGGCTGTGCGGCTCTGTGCAGCATGACGTGGTCAGAGGTCACACTGCGCAGCGAGCACAGCCACCTGTCCCTGTCTTCACTTTCCGCCTCACTCACTTCCACATCGTTTGGCTGCTTGCCCCATCACCTGCTCACCCAGTTACCAGCCGCACCGCCCAGCCACCTCGCTCTCTTCAGCATCGCCCGGCTGAACCACCCACCCACCCGACTCTATAGATCCCTGGCTTGGCTTCCCTAGATCCGTGCATGCTTCTCCAAGCATGTCAGCCAAAAGCACTTCTATTTGAAGAGAGCATTTTGAGCCTAATTCATGGCAGTGTTTTCAGAAACAAATGTTGGTAAATTCAGTGCTGTAGTGGTGCCTATGAAAGTCCTGCCAAGTTTGGCTGCTGGTCTTTTGATACGTACATGTGTTCTAATATGATTTCCATTTGTATAGAAGCATACTCTGCCGTGTATTGTAAATTACTAACAATGCAATCTCAAATCAACATGAACAATTCCCTTCAGTGGAACGCACTCCCTCGCTCCATTAGACTCTCCCCGACCTTGCAAAGCTTCAAGCGGGCACTGAAAACTCACCTATTCATCAAAGCGTACCCTTCCACTGCATAAACCAGCTGGTTCTCCGACCCCTTGCCTGTTTACATCCTGCTATCTAACCACCACCCCCTCGCTTGCACCTCTTGTAATCTGTCTGTCTCCCCTTCCTACTAGATTGTAAGCTCCTTTCGAGTAGGGCCCTCTTCCCTCCTGTTGTCAAAGCCCACTTCTCTTCACATTTCACTCACAGCTCTCCTTTACTCCAACACTCAGTGACCATCTTCGTCTGCATACTCATCTCCATCATTGGCCTCAAGCCTCTAGTTGTATGTTGATTGGGTCCTCACTACTTACATTTAAGCTGTAATGTGTATTGAACTGTGGTGCTCTTTATTTGTACTGTATTTTTGTTATTTATTCAATGTTATGCCAAGTTTTGTCTCCCTGTATTGTTCCTTTGTACGGCGCTGCGAAACACTTGTGGCGCCTTATAAATAAAATAATAATAATAATAATAATAACAATAGTAAATATAACTAGATATCTTATTACGAATGATAATAAGAATATTTTAAAACCATCCTTAAGGTGTATTCCTAGGTTATCTATCTGTTGAACCATTTTGTTTCTTAATATGTTACCAGGATCTAAAAAGTTTACATAAGAATTTAAATCAATATTATTGTACAAAGTCTGTAGTGAGCAAGTTCAATATGGTTTACAATAAAGCTACAGTCCTTGGCCAGTAAAATATGTACAAAGGCAGATGGGGCAATTATTCAAGAAGGTGCAGCAACCCATAAAATAAACTAATTAATTAAGATTGTCATAATTCTTTTTTTTTTTTTGGGAGAAAAATTGTTTATTTGTTTGTTTTTTTTAAACACATATCAACATACAAAGATTGTCATAATTCTAATGCAGTTTAGAATACGAAAAAAATGTTATTGATAAAGTTTGATACATTTGAAAAAAAATTAAATAGAGTAAATTGTGCCTACAGTACCTTTTATCCTGAGGCTCAATTATTTGGTGGTTTAAAGTTTTGCCCATATGTTTTATGATTTGCAGCCACTAGCACTGGTTTTGCCTCACACTGACAATAACTAATTTGATTTGGTCTTGGACCACCAATCAGAGGCACCCTTGCAAGAGCCCCATGACACTGTAGGGTGCTTGGCACACAGTTTGGTAACCACTGGGTTATAGCATAGATATATATGTGCACCACCATGGCATAAATCGATCCTAGTTGCATGGAGGCAAGATATAAGACCAGTGCTTAAAGTGGTCCAAGGGAGGTGGTGGAACTCACCCCTCTACACCCACCCTTGTGGGCCACACCCCTAGCACCTCCCACCTGACTGAAGCCACACCCATAACTCCACCCCTTTAAGTATATTCATTGTTTACCCATTTGCTGTTGGACTTTAAATTATATCCACGCAGTATGAGGATCCCACACTACCACAAAACTCGGACTTCAATACAGCTTACCCTTTGTGTGGGTATGCATAGGTATTACACACCCAATATAGCTTTTAAAACACTAGCAGTCACCCACAAATAAATAAAATACACATCACCCATTTAAAACACACTAAGGGCCTAATTGAGGTTCACTCAGAATGAGGTAAATTTGGTGCGTTTCCGATGTTTGCTGTTAGCTTCAAGGAGGGAGGGCCAAACAGGACAGCGGGAACAGGGCTCACCTATGGGAATGCCCTGCGTTTTATGGGCGTCCCCATGAAAACTCTAGGCATTCCCATGGGAACGCAGGCCCTGACTTCTATACGCAAAGGCAGGAGAAATCATTTAATCGTCCATGATCATTAAATAATTTCCCCTGCTAGTGGATGCAGGTGAGGGTATGTGTTCAGGGCAGTTTATCAGGTGCTCAGTAAGCTGTGGTGTTTGCAGCTCACAGAGACAACAGAGACAACAGAGAGAGAGATATGGGGTAGCCAACGACTATCGATGTTCCCAAGACCTGTGCGCATCCCGTACCAATCCTCTGCGCATGCGTGGGGAAGCACCCCTTGAATGATTTGGCACACTTAACAGCACCCTTGCAGTAAGAAAAAAAATATTTTTCTTTAAATTGAAAAAAAAGAAAAGCCAGCTCCCCTTGACCGATACGGCACACATGGCGGTGCCCCTGGACTGATACAGCATACATGGAGCACCCCTGGAATTATATAGCACACCTAGCAGCACCACTGAAATGATATAGTACACATTGCAACACCCATGAAATTGTACAACACACATGGCAGCACCCCTTAAATTATATGTGGTGTTCATTCTAGCACCGCCATATTTGAAAACCCATGCAGTTCCTCTTACCTGTCTGGGGTGTCGCTGTCTGCTGTGGTGTTTCTAGCACAGGAGTGGTTTGCATATCACTGATATACAGACCACACTGTGCTAGAAGCACTACTGCAAACAGCAACACCCCAGGCAGGTAAAAGGAACTGCATGGGTTTTCAAATATGGCGGGTGCTAGAATGAACACTAGATATGGCACACTTAACAGCAAACTTGCAGTAAGAAAAAAATCAAATAAATGATTTTAATAACAAAAAAAACAAAAAAAAAGCCAGATGCCCTGGACTGATAAGGCACACGTGGCGGCACCCCTGGACTGATAAGGCACACGTGGCGGCACCCCTGGACTGATAAGGCAGACATGGCGGCACCCCTGGACTGATACGGCACCCATGGCGGCGCCAGTGGAATTATACAGCACACATGGCAGAACCAGTCTGACACAAAGAGAAATATGTTCAGGAATGCCGAAGAGCCAACATCATGCAGATCCATACATTTATACACCACCACCCTCATACATGCATACATTTACACCACCCTTATACATACATTTATACACCACCTCCCTCATACATGCATACATTTATACTTACACCACCACCCTCATACATTCAGTACATACAGCACCACTCTCACCGATCTATCCCAGACAGTGCCACTGAGAGGATCTGGCGGGCGCCTGGGATAAATGAGGCAGACTCCATCTGTATCATATACACGAAACCCCCCCCCCCCCCACAGTGAGGTACAGCATGACCCACCCTACCCCTCCTCAGCCCTAGTAACATACACTACCCCACCATCCCCCTCAGCAACCAACCTGAGCTACCCCCCCCCCCCCACCCCACTCCCCCTTCCTGGTCTCAGTGATATACACTACTTCCAGTCCCATCTATGTAATCTCAATCTCAGCCAGCATCAGAAATACAGTATGCCCCCCAAAATTGGACAAATGAAAGGTTTTAGACTAGTCCCCCAGCCCAGCCCCAGGCATCAATGACACAACATTATACAACATACTGCTGCTCCCCAGGCCCCACATCAGTGAGATAACAGCTGCAGTGCAGTCAGTAGTAAGTACACAAACTCACCAACAAAATAGATACACCAGATTGAGGCAGCAGTGTGCAGGTTAGGTAGGTAGGTTATGGTCACAGAGCCTGAGGCTGGACTCTGGAGCAGGAGGTGGAGGAGAAGAAGACTGAGTGTGCAGTAAGATAGAAAATGGCGCCAGAGAAAAGGCCCGCCAAAACCCGACCGTGGAAGAATACCCCTGCTAACCCCACCCCCCCTCCCCCCCACCATCCCCTCAGGCCACAGAAGCACAGACTCACTCAGGGTAATAGTTGTTGTCTGACTCCTGGCTGGGCTCCCGGCTGGGGGTACTGGAATTAGTGTCCGGCGGAGGCAGCGAGAGGAGTCCGCACTAGCTTGCTGCCAATCTGTCTGAGTGACAGCCTGTGAATAAGCCCGGGTCCCTCCTCTGTCCCCTGGGTGGCCAATCCCAACAGCAGGAGGGGGAGGCACTACCAGGCAGTCAGGCCAGTCCCCGCCCGGCGCTGTGTACCGCTCGGCGCTCATAGTCACAGCCGCCTGTCACTCAATAGAGTCTCTATTGTGACAGACGGCTGTGACTGTGAGCGCCGAGCGGGGCACATAGACAGTCTCACGGCAGCACCCGCATCGGCGCATCAGCGCTTCCCCCCGTCCCCGCATTGAGAGATCCAGATACAGGATTCTCGGCGGGGAGGCAGCAGCAGCAGCAGGCTGGCTGAAGGAGGCGGAACTGAGTTCCGGCTTCAATTGGAACTGCCGGAACTCAGTTCCGGCGCGTTCCGGCCCACTTTAACCCCTGTATAAGACGTTATATTAAATTTTGATTACATGCTCATGCTTTGTGCCTGCTCAATTTCTCTTTTTATGTCAATCTACATGGAGGCTGGAGATACAGTAGCCTTTCCTTTGGAGAACTGGCTGCACTGCACTAGAAGGATATATATGCTGACTAGACCACATATACTGTGCAAGTGGACTTTTGCACTATTGGAGTTCTGTTTGTGTGTTTGTATATATATATATATATATATATATATATATATATATATATCTTTAGAGAGAGAGAGAGAGAGAGAGAGAGAACACATATTTCAGAATTTAGCTACAGAAGTGATATCAACAGCTTTCAATTTACTGACTTAAACTAGCAGGGGAGGAGAGGTGCCCCCTCCGGAGCAGGAGCCCTGTGGAAGATGAGTCCATTGCCTACCACAGTCCTGCCCCTACATCCTTCCATCTTTAGTGTACAATATGTTCACAGCTAATAAGCAACAGTACACTTGTAGAATTGCAGCAAACAATTTGTTTTCACACAATTAACTGAGAAATGATAATAGAACAGAGAAGCAATGTTTAATAATAGTATAGGATTATAGTGGAGAGCATACCTCTGCCGTCATGTAATAGTAACAGAATGATGACTAAATCCAATAGTAGATATATTAAGACACATAACAAAAGTATTGCCCTGCCAGGTTGACTCTGTATTTCTGTATTGCCTGACTGGATTTATTTTTAATATATTCAATATTTGCTAAGGTGGTGTGCTGAGGGCACTCTCCCTTAGTTGTCAGAGCTTATAGAGAGATCCAGACAAGGGAGAGGGGGAAAGTGGGAGGGAGTGGAAATGTGAAAGAGGACTGCCTTGTTCAGCAGCTGAATCTGAGAGGATCTGACAGTGTAGCTGGCCAGTGCGCTTTACACTGTGGGGAGAAATCAATGGAGATGTTTGATTAGTTTGTATTAGCAGCAGCAAGGATACTACGAACATTTGGGTCTTGCTTACTTCAATGGACTTTCGAGAATATTGTTAGAACATTACTTTTGGACTCATTGGAAACAATCAGAAATTTGTAGGAGAGTGTGAACAAGTGGAGAGGATTATTCTACTTCGCGACATTTAAAGGTAAGACATTTGACCCTGTACCTATAGACTGGGGCAGGTAATATCTGCTTATAATTCATTCATTAGTAAATATGAACAATTTCCGAGATCTGATTTTACTATAACAAACTTGGGACAGTAAACTTCTAACTATTTTATCTGTCAAATGTTTGTAGGGATTAGGTAGTACTGACACAGTGACATACTTGTATCTGGGGGTTTCAAAACTATTGTGGGAACATTGCCAGTGACCAATTATTACCTAATCTTACTTCATCCTTCTTTATTCATCCAGTAATCAGACTCTTGTGATCTACTACATCTGTTTGCATTGTACTTGTAACTAAAGGGGCTGGTATAGCAGTTATAGACATGTTCTCTGGTGTTGCACCTTATCTGGAATAGTGACCATATAGTGTAAAGAGATACAATAATGAGATACAATACAGGACAACCGATAAAACAAGAGTTATCTGCACAAACTCATTTTTTGCTCTATTTTTGCACTTTACCACTGGATGCGCTGTCATGCTTGGTACTACAGACCACAAGGAGACACAATGCTTGACATTTGGTAGTCTTAATACAGATTTGGATCTCACTTTACATATCGCCTTCAGAATGCTAAAGAAAAGATCTTATGGCTTTTGTCTGTTGACAATATTGGCCACACCTAGACAACTTTGACCAGGTATATAGTTACTGATATAAACTGTTTTAGTACGTATGAAAGGTGGACACCTGCTGAACTTAAAGTGCTGAGTCTTTAAAACAGAGCATTTGTAGTGTATTTCTAGATTTATTGTTATATTGCTATATTGGTCACCCATTGTCTGCACTGATCGTCTAATTATACAAAAACAATGACATTAAATTAAAAAATAATTTATATACATCAAATATCATTGTACATTTAATATGTGTGTGTGTTGCCAAGTTCATCATTTTGACTTTCAGCATGAACACACTGAAGAAATTTTGACATGGTGTATTTAAGTTAACCCTAACCCTAACACCAACCTTTAGCCCTAAGCCCTAAACCTAAGCCTAATCCTACCCTTAATGCTAACGTTACATTTTTTACAATGTCAACCTTTTATGTGACACTCTGTACATGTCAACATTTTCAAGGTTATGTTGATAGTTCAGACCTGTTGACTTCATAACTTGAGAATGAATTGTGATTACAGTACAGTACATACCATTTACGCTTCTAACTGTGAGTGCAGACACTGCAAATGTGTGTGATAATGTGAGTACTATCTATCTATCTATCTATCTATCTATCTATCTATCTATCTATCTATCTATCTATCCATCAGTGTGTACAGTACATGTTTGTTTCCACTCACTACACGGATACATAAACATATATGATGAGAAACAGTTCACACTGGTGATAAGTGGCCAGTAGCCGGAGGATAATTACTGGAAATGGGAAGCAGGCTGCCGCATATGATTGGGTTACCATAAAACAGTAACAGATATTTAGACACTCTCCATACTGTATGTGGTATAGTAATGTACTGTATGTGTTGCTATTGCAGTATTTCATACACCTCAGCTGAAAATGCAGGTCTAGGAAATACTGAATATATCACAGCTGCTCATCATTCCACTACCAGATTAGATTTATGAAAGATCTTGAAAATGTGAGAAGTGTCGAGCTAGTATGGACACGAACCAAGTGCCTTAAGCAAACAGTTTGAAGTAAAAAGTTGGAACATCAAGAATGGACTCTAGCTGAGAGCTCTGTCAGCCGCACAAAGAAGGAAAAATTATAGCTCAAGAACAGACATAAATTTGCAACTCTGTTGTATCATGAAAGACAGTTTCTCATCTAAACTACCAATTGTTTGGAAATGTTAAATACTATAAGAGGTACAGCCTGCTGCCTTTCTATCTGGTTATGGTTGTTATTATGTTTGCTTTACAATAATGATATATTCTAAGTTATTTTTTATGCAATTTGAAGGGGGAACAGTGAGATTCTGATGCTGGGAAAAACTATACAATCTATCATCCAATATATCATTCTGACGCAGATCTGAATGATAAATCATGCACATCATATGGCGTGCACCCCAAATCCGTAGTTCCTGGACATCGTTCATTGAATTATCCCATTGGATATATTGGATGTCCAATGGGACAATTCCACAACCAAAGCAGTGTAGTTATATGCACTATGGGCCTTATTCTAGTTCACTCTTTCTGACAAAATCCTTCTTAGATGGACAAAACCATGTGCATTGCAGGGGGTCAGATGTAAAATGTGCAGAGAGAATTAGATTTGGGTGAGTTATTTTGTTTCTGTGCAGGGTAAATACAGGCTGCTTTATTTTGACACTGCAATATAGATCTCACTTTGAAGTAAAATCCCACCCAAATCTAATTCTCTCTGCACAAGTAACATCTGCCCACCTGCAGTGCACATGGTTTTGTCCATCTAAGAAGGATTTTGTCAGAAAGAGTGAACTAGAATAAGGCTCTATGTAACAATACATTGCACCATCATACAGTGGATCATATACTGTGTACAGCAGTGTGATGTATCATTACAGGGTCAAGCCGTGAGAGAATGTGCACCTAGCTTAGGTTTTAGTTTTAACCAATCAGACATCATAAAGAAATGTATTTGAATCTCCTGATATTGTTTCTATTTGGTTTGCTTATCAAAATGGGGGATAGTGAAAGGATGTTGTAAAATTCTGTTTTGTGCCTTTTATGTACAAAATTTAAAAATAAGCTATCAAAACAATTTGGACCGTTGGTTAAGAAAAGCCAAGCAAATAGGTGCAAAAGAGAAAATACAGTACCAGTAAAATAAATCAGAATTCACGCTCTGCAGTAACACCCACAGCTCCACGTTGTGGCATTCGCCGGCTAACGCATTCTGAACAATCACATATGCACTAACATATGCGATTATTGACATAAAGGACAGCTTTGCGATAACAGAGCTGTCCAGCTCTGGTGCTGGACTTCCAGGCCGGAGACAGAGGAGTCCCTCTGCGCATGCACAGTGACGGAGTCGACCGTGGGGCATGCTGGAAAACTCAAACTCTGTGGCAGAAAGAATCCCATAGACATTTATAAAGTAACGCCAGCTTTTTCTGGCGTTATTCTATATTGGGAAAACCCGGCTATAGGGTTTTAGTGCATAAGGAAATGCGGTAAAAACCCTGTTAACATTTTCTCTTTAAGGTTACACTGTGGTAGTCCTAAGGTAACTCGAGACCATTCACCAGAAGAGATTGATGATTTATAATATTTATTACCTCATAAATCACTAGTTTAACAACCTCCCAGTATTAATATGTCTGCATATATTTTTATTATAGATTGATTTTTTTTTTTAAGAACACATAAAACTTCATTAAATTTTCCAGGTTCAAATTCCGCAAGTAGCAACTGAAAATGCTCATAACTCTAATCTGCTTCTAGGTAAAGAGCTGATTAGGCAGCAATGGGTAACGTATTGCATGGCACCAGGGCTGCCCGGCTCTGGGTCCCAACCTCCTTCTACGGTGCTACCTCCTGATCAGTGCAATGCAGCTGAACGAATAACTGCTCCCAGAGTGCAGGAAATTTTGCCTCCAGACACCAGGGGCCAATTAAAATGTGGCACAGCTGGTGAGCCAATCAGAGCTTGTGCTCTGATTGGCTGCCAGCATCCAGAGGGGAAGAAGCCTCCAGGACTCTGTAGGGCTTCGACCAGGCAAGATTAATTGCCTGGTCCCTTCCCTCTCTCTTAGGGTAAGATCTACTAAGCTTCAAAAGTGATCAAATGGAGAGTGGTAAACAGCTAGCCAATCAGCTCCTGCCTGCCATGCCACAGACTGTGTTTGAAAAATGTCAGCCAGGAGCTCATTGGCTGGTTGTTTATAACTCTCTATTTTATCTTTACTTTTGAAGCTTAGTACATCTGGCCTTCAGAGTGGCCGGGCCTGGGAGAGCTGTACCCACAGTAGCCCTCTAATGGTGGCCATGTATGGCACAAAGATTGGTGATGTGGTCCCAAATGGAAATTCTCTGTAGTGGTCCTGGTCAGTGCATTGTACTTTTGTCCATGTTGTCAAATGGTTCCTTTATTATGATAGACTATCCTTGGTGTGTGCTTTCTGTCATCCTCTTAAAAATATATATAGTAAATAAAGATGGTTTAGAATTATTATGTGTTTTTTCTCAAATGTTAGAACAGCAGAAAAGCTTTCTTATTTTCAAAATTGTATTATATTCTCAATGCATTGTTTTAATATTCCCCCCATTCATTATGTGATGATTTGCAATTACTGTATTGCTATTATCCTTTCTACTTCATTCTGGTGAAAAATATATTATATCAGTATATAATAATTTACTTGTTCATCTACCAGCTTTAAGGGGTATATTTACTAAGGAGCAGGTTTTTAGAAATTGCTCAGGTTAAGGAGTTGTCCTCTTTTCAGCAAACTTACTTACAATAAGCCTTGATAGATTTCCCACTAGGCATGTGAGGCACTATTTCCTGGGAGAAAGGGGGGTCGGGTGTCGGGTGGCATGACATGAGTTATGCAATAGGGGAAGACAATCATTAATGTGCATAAAGATGGCCCGCCCCCTAAAACTTGCTCCGATTTTTTTCCAAACAGAAACCTCCATTAACTAAAGCTGGGAGCCAGATCACACCATGAGCCTTCAGAGCAGGAATACTCAATACTCTATCCATTTTTGGGTCTATTTACTAAGCTTTGGCTAGAGATAAACAGGACAGAGATAAAGGGGGAAATTTACTAAAGGAAATTTGTAAAAAATAGGTGTATTTGTATCCAGAAATACACTTATCTTTGACATTTACTATTCCGAAAATACGGCAATTCGTAGTCGTATTGATAGCACATCAATACGACTACGAATTGCCGTATTTTCGGGATAGTAAATGTCAAAAATAAGTGTATTTCTGGATACAAATACACCTATTGTTTTACAAATTTCCTTTAGTAAATTTCCCCCAAAGTACCAACCAGTCCCAATAACTCTCATTTTTTTAAACACTGCCTGTTACATTGCATTTAGGAGCTGATTGGTTGGTAATTTATCTCTGTCCACTTTCTCTCTATCCAAGGCTTAGTAAATAGATCTCTTAGTCTCCGGTTCCGTGGAGCAGAAATGAAATACAATTGGATGCAGCATGGTGGGGTTTTACCATAGAAGTACGAGAGAGGTACCACATCTATTTGCATCATGGAAGTGTTTGGCTACATTAATGGGAGTTGTCTAAAAGTGACATACATGGATAATGGGTCCTTAGAAGCTTTTTATTTTTGATGAGTTTAATACATTGATGATGACTAATAACAGTTGTACTAATAATTCACTCATTAATCATTTCTATAGGTTTAATCCTACTTAATTTAATTCATGCATACATCATAGATGTGATTTAGGTAAGCAGGAACCGTACATTAATGTAACTTTGTGAGTCCTTCCTGAGCGCTGTGTATGCACATCAGGGTCAAAGTCAAGTTTCCAGTTTTGACTCTTTTTCTCTAAATTACTGCTTTTGTGTATTTTGGTGTAGTCCCCTCTGTGACCATATGCTACTGCTGGTAAAAGGCGGTGAACAACCATGTGCCTAACTATACAAGGACTGGGATAGCCATTTTATGCATCTATAGATGAGATCGGATAATTCGCCGGAGCTGGCCTGCATGGGCACACCAGAATTTTCCCTGATATGCCCAGATAATGGATGGTTACCACCCCCATATGCTACTGTATCTTTCGGCCAATGAACTATGCATGTAGAGTCGATTGATAATTATCCGGGCTGCAAATTCGCATCCCAGATATCATGCCTGAATAACCCCCTTAGATGCCACCATCGGTCACACCATTCAATTTGCACTAGCCATATGTTGGGTTCAGGTCTCCAGTGTGCCCCAGTCTGTTCTTGTCCCCCACTATAAAAGCCAGAGCACCAATGATGGTGGATTTGGCATAAACTACAACTACTTATAGTACTCCAATTAATTGTGTACAAATAGACTAAAGGGCTCTCTGGTAGTATTTTCTATGAAAGTATACAGGAAAAGAGCCAGTATTATGATTAATAGGGATTATGTAGGGATTATGCTTTTCAGGATCAGAACCACCAAGTCATACATTCGGAATTAAAACAGCCCGAGGCCTCTTCCTCTCCCTGCCTGATGCTTGGTTAAGCTTCGCTTTGTTTGCATTCTTCCTAACTAATAGCAAACACAATGATATGAAAATGACAGCCACTAAGGGATCAAAGACACCAATTTACTTCCTGTGGAATTTTTGTCATGTGTTGCTAAATGTTTCAATACATCATCCGTATAGCATAGGAGGTAGAAGTAGAACATGGCATATTGATACAGCAACATCATCAACTAACCTTTTCTGAGCCACTTCATGACCAGGCTAATACGTTTGGTTTGCATATATTTTGAAGGAAATTACCTGTTTTGTTCTTTTTACAAAAGTATAGACTATATTAAATTGGGGTATTTAAACTGGGGAGAAGCAGTGGGTGACAGTCAATAGACAGGAGATGATGGGGAAAGGCAAAAGGTAACAAGGTGAAGCACTGGGAAACAGGGAGAGGGTGATAAGGAGAGGCAGTAGATGATGAGCAGAGGAGGACAGGGGGAGGCAGTAGGTGACTGGGAAAAGGTTATGGGGAGAGGGTGACAGGGAGAGGCAGTAGGTGACAAGGAGAGGGTGACAGGAAAGTAGGGCACAGGAGAGAGGAAAAAAGGAAGAGTGCTGGCATAGGCAAGAAAAGGACTGTAAAGCTGACAGGAGAATGATTAAAAAAATAGAGAGACATGAAGAAACTTATGTTGGAGTAGAAAGGCACTGGAAGCCATGGCGGCAATTGTTGTAATATCACATGAACCATATTGATGTCGTGGAGACTGCAGAACCACATGTAGGAAGAAGGACTGCACCTGAAGAGTAGAGTATAATGCAGATTGACAGCAGGAATGAAATGCATTGTGCAACAATACGCTGTCCGGCCAATCACACTACACACTCTCATTACAGTCTACCTCTCTTGTCGCTGTCAGGTATGCTATGCGGTGGGCAGTCACAGTGCTAAACACTGTACCGGACTAGGGTAGGAAAATTTCCCCTTGCTTCTGCTTCTCCTGCTTAGCTTTCTCTGAGGTGAGGGAAGACCTGGCTGAGGGAATCAGGAATATATCAAATCTCTAGACAGGACTTAGAATAAGTGCTATTATGTTTGTGCTGCTGAAAATGAGAAAGATCTCTGTGTCAGACAGAGTATGTGTTTAATTGATGTATCCAACCTTCCCACAACCACTTGAAAGCCATAAGGCTTAATGGCTTTTAAATGTTCTTGCTAGAAAACCTTTAAATATATTCTGACACAGGGATCTTTCTAATTTGCACCAGCAGAAACATAAAACACTTTTGTGACTTTCTCAGTATCTTTCGGCACCAGAGAGTAGATTCCCCCACAATGTTAAAAAGATGGAGTGTAGACTATATTACCATGCTCACAGAACTGACAATGGCAGAGGGTCAAAGTAGGTGTACATGTGCAAATGATCGTCACTGTATCCATGTACCCCCAGCACCGCGGCATAGCAGTGTACCCCCAAAGCCACTGCAGAGCACTGTACACCTGCTACAGCACCAGCCCAGGGACCACAATCCTATAAAGATGGCCATGGATCAGATAGTATAAATAGCAGGGCGGCTATGAGAAGGGTCCCAGTTACAGAAAGATCTGAGTGCCGGAAGTGATCACTGACATAGTAATTTACAAAATGGCAGTAAGTACATCGGAGAGATTCTGGTAACACTATGGAGGGGGACTAAAGACTGTAATGGAAGGAGGGGGTATAAAGCATGGCAACAGTGCAGATAGGGGTTGGATTCAGTTGGACATAAAGGGCCGTATCTAATGAACTCCGCCTTCGGCAGTAGTATTGGATGTCAGACAAACTGGGACTTTTTGTTAAAGGGGCAATCACTTACAAGTCAAAACCATGCTTTGTAAATGATTGCCCCTTTAAAACAAAATTCTGCCCAAAATATTTCCCTATAACAGAACCAATGATGCGGAGATGCCCCTGTTGTAATAGATACGTAATGGATATTCCCATAGTTTAAGGCAGTAAAATACTTACAGTAAATGGGCACTGATGTGAACAGGGACTCACGGTCTGTTGAAAAACCAGTGCAGGGTCTTTCCTTCATCTTATACATACATACATTTTATACATATATACATATATATGTGTCATTTTTCTCTCTCACAATATCTTTTATCTCTGTATGCGCCTATGTAGTGTTTTCTTCACATATGTTGCACCAGTAGGATATTTTTGAAAATAACGATGGTAATAGAGATCTGACATCAAACTGAATTCACCTTCTTCTGATGAACATAGTGTGTGGTGTGATCTCACCATGATCCAGTGTGCATCATATCTCCCAACTGTCCCGCTTATCGTAGGAACGTCCCATTTTTTGGGACGTTCCCGCGTCCCTCTGTGGGCCGGCAGTGTCCCATGGCGGGGTCAGTTGGGAATCCCCCCTGTCACACATGAATAGATGCTGTGTGCCGGAGGGGCTGGAGGCATAGCCAGCAGCTCACGGAGCTGCTGGACATGCCTCCACAGCGGAAAAATTGCAAGTGCATGCCACGCCCCTTTGCAGCTAGGCCACGCCCCCCAAATTTTTAGCGCACTGTGCCTCTTTGGGACAATCAGCAGTTGGGAGGCATGGTGCACTGAATTGTAGATACACCTGCTACCACAACAATGTAAGGCCTTGGTGAGATGTACCCATTTCCAGGGCTGGATTAAGGGCCTAATGGGCCTGGAGCTGAAAATATTCAAGAGCCTATTATGAGAAGTGGAGGAGGTGAGGGCAATGCCATATATGCATGGATAACACATACCCTATAAGACCCAGTATCTCCCTAAATACATAAAACTACCAAAAAAAATCCATAAATGTGTAAAATAAGAATGCAATTGTAATTCTGTACTTATGATTTATGGCCAACCATGTGGCCAGCTGGTGATCATCCATACTTGCCTAGCTGACCCCCTCCAGGTTCCTGGACTTCCCTGGTAATGTATGATTGCCATCATCTGAGGTGAAACACCCTTCTTATCAATTAATAATAATAATAATAATAATAATAATAATAATAGTGATATTTATATAGCGCTTTTCTCCAAATAGGACTCAAAGTGCTTCACCATTGTCTTTACAGCTCAAAATGCAAAACAAGCTTAACAGTGGATATCAGTAAAATGCTTGAGTAAATAGGTACGTCTTTAGTCTATCTTTAAAGGATTTTACAGTGGGGGGATCTCACACTGTGCGAGGAAGAGTGTTCCATAGAGTTGGAGCAAGAAAGTTGAAAGCTCGACCCCCAGATGAATTCAGGGAAATTCTGGGTACTGTTAGTAGTCCTTCTTCAGTGGATCGTAGTAGTCGAGTAGGACAGGAAGGAATCAGAAGCTGCTGCAGGGACCTTGGGCCCTGCTCATGTAGGGCCTTGAAAGTGAGTAAGCCAATCTTGAACACAATTCGCCATTTTACAGGTAGCCAGTGAAGGGCGTAGCCGTAGAGAATGGGAGTTATGTGGCTGGAGCGGGGCTGGTTAGTTAATAGTCTGGTGGCTGCATTTTGTACCAGCTGCAAGCGGTGCTCCCACAGCTGATGTCAATCCTACATTACCAGGGAAGTCCAGGAACAGAGCATTTTCTCCCTCATGGAGAGGGTCAGGTAGGCATGTATGTGATCATCATGTTGTCATGGTAATGGTCCTATTTTTATGTGGAGGCCTGGATCTGCAGCTCCATCCACCCCATAGTTAACATGGCCCTGCCCACCTCACCTGGGCACCTCTGGTCTGAACCAAACACATCTTTCAAACTTGGATAAACTCTTTCAGTAAAATGCTTCCAACGTTTCCCAAAATACATTTACATATAAATTAACAGAAATATTGCAGCTCAAGGCTGTAAAACATTTGTTATATTCACTACTTTGTACACTGAACTAAATTGTTGAGTACCTGTATGTTACTGAGTAAAATATGCACTGTGATTTTTTGTGCTAGAAAAGGCTATTGTAAGTATGTTACATAATATCATTGAGATCACCTCTTTGGTATATTTGTGTTAGAATTGCTAATTGCTTGTTAAGCCTGCTGGAATTGAAAAAAAAGCCCACTGACATGTGTTTTGAGTGCAGGACAAGTTTTCTTGGTTTGAATTACTTGTCAGCTTCGGTGAAGTAATCCTTTCCTATGATATTGTATGACAAGTGGCTGGCATTCTGTCAATGATGCCTTGAATAACAGCAGTATAGACACTCCCTTGAATATAATGTGTTTTTGTTGTTTTAACAGATTGTGCTAATTTTACATGATAGAAATATATGATACTGCATGTGGTAAAGATCACATCCCAGCTTTCACTCAATGTAGAATTTATGCTGCATGTTTGCGCAGAATAATAAATGTTTGGTGTATCAACATCATTTAAAATATTTTTTTGGCCATGAATATTCATGCCTGATGTGCTGATGGAACACGACTCTTACATTCATAGATCCATTCAGTCTACTATACAGTATGTACAAGCATGGGCAGATCAAAGCATGGCTCGGACAGATAACCAAGACTGTAATTCTTGTCTACCCTCTGGGTCGGTCCGATAGCCAGGACTGTAATTCCTGTCTATTGTCTTCAGCTCCCACTCTGGCCTTCTGAAGCATGTGCCACTTCCAGCGGAATCTTTATTGGAAGTTGCTATGGGCAACAGATCAGAGTTTATTTAGCACATTCTAGAAGATAATAGATAGTATCTAATTGGTTGCCCATAGCAAAATCCCATGTTAGTAAATTTCCCCCAGCAGGTCTATAACAACAAAGTTTTTATTCTGTGTGTTTGGTAGAAGGAAAACATCAAACCTTTATATTTTATATTTAGATGGATTGATATGTTAACCAACAGTACAGCCAGATGACATACAGTATCCATGTGGTCTGGATCCCGACAGTCATTTACCCGACGTCGGGATCCCTACTGTCAAAACGCAGACAGACGGGTACCCGACGGCCACCCGCTATTTTCCCTCATGGGGGTCCACGCAGCGAGCCCGCAAGGGGCTTTGTTGCGCTCGCCATGCTGTCTGAGTCCGGGCAGTCGGGATCCCGATGCCAGGCTAATGACAGTCAGGATCCAGACTGTCGGAACCCTATACCACACCCATCCATGTGAATATCATGCCTGGACAATCATAGTTTTCTAAACCTATGCAAATAAAGTAATGGTCTAATAGTGGCTTAACAATAACTTACTGTGAACTGTGGATTCATACAAAGCTATTTAGTGTAGGTTACTGGCAGAGGCAGAGAATCTGTTACCTTGAACTACATATGTAGAAACCCCACAATTATTAAGTTTTTGGTTGTAAAGCCCACTTAAATGCAGTCTTGATCAGAGTCATCTATCTTTAGACTGCCTGCTTAATGAAGCATGGGGCGGGGCCCATGGCATGACATGGGATGGGGCACACTGAAAGAAGACATGTTTGGGTGTGGCCACTGTGATTCCTAGAATTTTAGAGATAGAGATAAAGCTCCTACCTGTCATTTTTCAAACCCAGCCTGTAACATGACAGGTAGGAGCCCAACAAAATTAACCCTATAATGTGTGTGTGTGTGTGTACATGTGGTAGGGAATATAGATTGTAAGCTCCACTGGGGCAGGGACTGATGTGAATGTTCAACTATACTCTGTAAAGTGCTATGGAATATGTATGTGCTATATATGTTAATAAATAAATAATAATCATTAAATAAACTTATTTTATAATATAGTACACAATTTTATGCCTACCAGTAAATCTATAATGCCAGCGGTTACTACTAACGATGGGCCTGATTCAGAATTGATTGCTGATGTGTGCATATGCAATCTGTTCGATTATGGAATGACTACAAACGTACGGATTGTAGCGCTCATGCACAAGCCAAAAAAGCTACAAAAATAGCAAAAGGATCTAATGGCAATTCCCTCATAATCTGACTGACAGGAACTCAGCGTTTAGGGATGGTAACCTGACATTTTCTTGGAGTGTCCGAAAAAACGCAGGTGTGCCCAGGCGCTATAAGGGAGGGTACAGTGTGTGATGTCAGCGCCACCTTCAATCAGCCCATCTGTGTGGCAGAGTTGTGGCATGGTCAGACTTACGCTGGCCACACATCAGCCCAAATTTCATCCAACCATCCAACTAGTTGGTTGGATGGAATAAAAATATGATACTGGATGACAAAGAGCAATTTGCTCACAAACCCAGGAAAGTGGACATAAATATTCAGTGACATTAATTAATTCAATCAGATCAAACTACATTACTTTGTCTGAGCAACAGGTTTTGTCCATTTACACATTTTCGTTTAAAATTACTGATTATACAATTACATTTGCTCCCATCCAGTACAATATTTTTATCCTATCCAACCAACTAGTTGGATGGTTGGATGAAAGTTGGGCTGATGTGTGGCCAGCATAACTCGCAATTGCTCAGACTAGTAATTATTCAATGGTTGGTGAATGTGCGACGGGATAGCAGATATAGCAATATTCTTGCAGATTGGCACATGGTGGGTATTCTTTCTGTTGGGTGGTGGGTAACTACTCGCACTCATCTGCATCTTTGCAGATGAGTTATCACATCTGAATCAGGCACGATTTACGGACTTTACAACATCCTGTTGTAAATTCCTTTAAATATAAAATACATAATAATATCTTTTAGTTTATTATCATATACTAACAGAAACATTTAATCAAGTTAATAACGTGATGATGTTTCATTTAAATGTGTATACTATAGGATTAAATTTGCTTGATTGCAAAAACAGGTGTGCCAAGGTTGTGGCATCATATTCAAAATGACTGGAGGCTGTTATTGGTGCCAAAGTGCATCAACAAATTATTGAGCAAAGCCTGTAAATACTTATGTACAGTTTTTTATTTTTAATAAAATTGCAAAGAATTTTGAGGGAAAATTAATTTATTTCATTGTGAAACAAGGCTGTAACATATTGGCCTGATTCTGGTTCACTCGCAAAAGCAAATCTGCTCTCTAATGGACAAAACCATGCACACTGCAGGTGGGGCAAAAGTAACATGTGCAGAGAGAGTTAGATTTGGGTGGGGTTTGTACTTCAAACTGATATCTATATTGCAGTGTAAAATTAAAGCAGCCAGTATTTACCCTGCACAGAAACAAAATAACTCACCCAAATCTAACTCTCTCTGCACATGTTACATCTGACCCACCTGCAATGCACATCGATTTGAACAATAGAGAGAGAATTTGCTTTTGCAAGTGAACCAGATTATTCATTGTTTGATCAATATCACTTTAAGAAAATAAGGTTAAAGTATATATTAATAAGTGATGTATGATTATGGGAAATGTGAGACTGACGATGAGAAAAAACGAAGGGAATTCTAAACATAAAATAATTGTTCATTTTGCAGCTTGCATAACTAAGCAAACATGGCCTTATTGCCCCCAAAGTAACACTGTGTTGCCAGTGGCGTAACTAGAAATTTTGCTCCCCTGCCAAATTTTTTTTGGGCGCCAACAGTCGCAATGTTGGCAACGTCCAGTAAAATTTCTTAAAAAGGGGACCAGACACCACTGCTTGCTTACACCCACCCACCAACCCTCCCGAAATGAACCGTACCTGCACTGCTTTAATCTGGCAGTGGGGCCTGGTAAGAGCGCCATCCTGAAATGTAGCGACGGAAGTCAGCAGCAGGCACTGCACCACTCATACAGGTTTTTCCCTGTATACTGGGATGCTGGGTGCAGACTCTTCTTAATGGGTCAGTGCACAGCGTGCTCTCTCCAGCGGCTGGCGTCCGCTCTCTACAGCACACAGTGTGGAAGGGGGAGCGGTGGCCATGTTGGAAGGACTGTGGGCAGGCTCCTGCAGCTCACACAAGACTCCTGGCTCTGGCTCCTTATGAGCGACATGACAATTACAAAAACTTACATCAACATTTTGACTGTCGACCTTCCCATTGTTGACCTATTTCAGCTGTCGACCTTCAGTAGTCGACCTTTATCGAGTCGACCACATGACCGTATCCCAGTAGCTGATTGACTGGTACTTTCTCCAAGTAAATAGACCACTTATAACCCGTTCTCACTGCTAGGCAAATTCCCAGGTCTAGCATGTCGACCCTGGAATATACCCTTTGACACAGGTTTTTTTCAGTGTGAACGGTATAACCCGTTGGAGATCCGCGTATTCAGACACGGGTTGACCCGTTCACACTGCAAAAAAAACCATGTTACAAGGCAAATTACCGGGTAGATCTGCTTCACCCCCGAATTTGCCTTAGCAGTGAGAACGGGGTCTGGAGCTGCAGTTAATGCCGGGTAAAAGCCATGTTATTTACACTGGCAGTGTGAACACGGCATTAGTCAATAGTATTTAGTGACTGACTTTGGAGTTGGCCCCTTCATCTTGTGGGTCATTTGCTAGTCTAGCCACCCTGTAGTTACGCCACTGTCTTCATATCTTGACAATCTATATAACTATAACATTATTAGGGTATATATATATATATATATATATATATATATATATATATATATATATATATATCACATTTGAAGTATGGCACTGTGGGCACTTGTTCAGAAGTAAAAGGCAGACACAGCATGGTTCTGATCGCTGTGTCTGCCTTTTACTTCTGAACAAGTGTCCAGAGTGCCATACTTCAAACGTGTTGTATTTTTCCTTTATTGGATGTGGGGGCACCGGACCAAGCTGCATTCATCTTAACACAGTGCCGGGTCATAACCTCTCTATATAGATATATCTATAAATATATACAGCAACAAGTCTGTTTTTTTAGGCCAGAGAGGGCACTCACCACCACAGCAGATAAAATAGAGGATGTAGGCAGGCATCCTCTAAATAAAAAGCAATTTTATCTGCTGTGGTGGTGAGTGCCCTCTCTGGCCTAAAAAAACGGACTTGTTGCTATTTTTTGGAAATACCCCTTTCCTTAGGGGAGCACCCCGTATATGTTACTTTTCCTGGATGAGTGTGCGGATCCTTGGACAATATAAATATATATAGATATATCTATATCTATATATATCTATATACCTGTATATATATAAAAACACACTCACACACATACACATACACACTCACACACATACACAATACTTGCCATAATAAACTCACCTTAATATACAAATATCAAATAAATAATGGGGTTTAAGTTCATGAATTGATCAATGCATTTAAACTTGCAGCCCATTGCCAAGGGACCCCATTTCACTACAAGGTCTACACTAAGGGCAGTATTCAATGACACTGATTCGCCATGTTCTACGGCGAATGTGTGCTATTTTCGTGCTGTAAGGCGAATCTTTTTACTGAAAAAGTGATTCCCCCTATTCAACATGCAATATTCGCAGACGGCGAACAGTGAATGACAGTCAATTCTCCGTCTAATAGTCGCTGCAATTCGCTGTGTTTTTTCAATGGGTTTTTCACTGTAATTCGCCGTGATTCACCTTGAGCGTATTCAGTGAACAGATGATGAATTCATTTCAAGGTTATGTTCGCTGTGCTTCACCGTGTAGCAATCACCATCCTTTTATGGTGAACTGGAATGTGAACTTTTAAAATAAAGGTTTTTGTTTTTTTTTGGTGTCAAAAATTCAGGAATTTTATTATGTGACGGGGCATGCTCTTTTTAATCATGTGTTTACAGCACATGAATATATATTTAATTTTAATTTATTTTTTTACACATAAGCCAGCAGGGGGCGGGGAGCCGGTCATTACATATTCATATTTTCACTTCACACTGCTCCCGCTCATTACATATGCAAGAGCGGGAGCAGTGCAGCGGCTCCCTACCCCCGTCCCCTACCAGCTCTCCGGGGGCAGCTACTTCTGCCCGGGTCCCCGGGAGCCCTCCTTCCCCCCACACATTCTGGCGCAGGCAGGGAGACTTCCATCTCCCTGCCTGCCGCTGTCCTCTGGCTCCCTGCGGTGTTCGACGCAGGGGTTAAAATTCGCCATCAGGGGCAGCGAGCCCCTGCGGCATTGAATAGGGCGAAAGGGAGGGCTGGCAGCGAATGCTCCAGCCCTCCGGAACACGGCGACTGTGCAGCGAATCCTAAACAGGATTCGCTGCACATCGCGATTATTGACAATAAATGCTGCCCTAATTAGGGGGACATTTTATAAGATGAGAGAATCAGAAAGTGAGAGATTTGGTAAGAAATCTCCAGTTTTTCAAAGCGGCAATCATTTACACTTCAGAATCAAACTGGTTTTCCAATGTAAATGGTTGCCGCTTTCAAAAAAACTGGAGACCAAATCTCTCACTTTCTGAATCTCTCATCCTATTAAATTTCCCCCATGTATAATAGAAACTGTTATTTTAAAATTCCATCAATTACCTTTATTACCTGAATGTTTCCATGGCTCTCTCTTCACTCTTGTAAACTAAAAACATTGTACCAGCTTAAATGCAGTAAGAACTGCAGATGACGATGTACAAAGACTCCTCTTATGGGGAACATTTCATTGTTACACCAGATCAGGTGTGTTGGTTCCATGCATACACAGTTCTTTTACATCTCTCAGCCAATTATCTGTCTCAGTTCCTGCAATGCTTACATAGGTAAGTAGGCCGGAAAACCATTATGTCATAAGTAGAATTTAATGTCTGCCAGCTTCCCCCGGTAGCATTGATGTGAATTGATGAAGCATGTTACATTTCAAAACAAAATGTCTACAAAGTACTGAAATCCTACAAAGCATGACTTGTAATGAAGGCTATACTATCATGCATGTTCTGCAACAATAGCTACAGTTGTTCTACAGCACAACATGCAGGAGACAAGAATTAGTAAACAGTTGGCGCACGCAGGTATAAGATCTGTTATCGACCATGTGTAAAGGTGGCCATACATCAGAAAGATATTGTACCCAATCATACAATCTCAACTGATTGTAAGATGGATTGTATGCAGATTGTGTGCACATCTTATGTACATAATCATACAATCAATCAGCAGATGGATTGTATGACTGATTGTAAGATGGATTGTATGCAGATTGTGTGCACATCTTGTGTACACAATCATGCAGTAGATGGATTGTATGATTGATTGTATGATCGATTGTGTGTAGATTGTGTGTCCAAAAACCACCAAGGACTGCCGGGGATTTCAAGGGAAATTGTACACAATCATAAGCGCAATCGATCTTAAGATCGATCTTTCTGATGTATGGCCAGCTTTAGATGTATGGCTTTCCGGTTACTTCCCCATAACTTGCCTAAAATATACTGATATACATTTAATAATTAATTACCTGTCTTTTCAAAGCTTCCACTTATAGTTTATTCCTTTCAGTACTAAATTACCTAGAAAAGCTTCTGTTAGCATCTGTAGGAACAGCCATTAATTACCTTTTACAATCTATGGGGGGGCAGGGTCACTGAAGTGTTTGAATAACAGATTTATTGATAAGATATAACATTCTTGTAGGATAAATGTTTTGTTACTAACTAAATTTCCAGACTTATAATTTTTCTGATTCTTATATAGCCTGTCCAGTGTCAGTGACTAATATTATATTATTAATATTATTATTATTATCGTTTATTTATCTGGCGCCCCAAAGGTTCCGCAGCACCTAACAATACACAAATGAGCAAAAACAGATAACAAATTACAAGACCATTTAGGACAAGTACATGGTAAATAAGAACATCAGGGGACAGGACACTGAAGCAATCATCGGGGTGGCAGAGGTTTATATATTCTAAGTAAGGCACATGAGGAGAGAGGGCCCTGCTCGTGAGAGCTTACATTCTAAAGGTTATATTCTAATATGACTATACCATCTGATGCCTGTTATACCCCTATCACACCAGACCTTATTCAGAGTTGCATGGTAATTGAAAAATGTGTGTAAGAAAAACTTTGCAACCTACTGAGAGTTGGGCACAGTAAAGAAAGACAGATGGCCAACTATAATAGGGTGTAAAAAATCAGAAAGTGTGAGATTTTGGGAGAGTTTTCTCATTTTTGTTAAAGCGGCAATGGTATCACTGTATTTGTGAGTGGGTGGTAGTTTAGCAAGGACTCACTAAACTACATCCTGTGGTGGAAGGCTGAGGGGGCCGCTATAGTGCGAGCACTTTGCTACACGGCAAATGAACATTGGCACAGTATGCGCAGCATAGTCTAACTGCGAAGCCAAGCTGTAAAGCCAGGTGTAAGCTGGTCATGTTTTGGTCTTCATCAGCTACGTGTGACATCACTTAGCCAATGTGGTCCTCCCCATTAGTGGTTCGGACACGTCTGCATTGGTCTGGACTGCTCCCTAAAAATGATCTGTAATGGTTAGCATTACTGCCTCACAGCACTGATGTCATGGGTTTCATTCCCACCATGGCTCTAACTGTGCAGAGTTTGTATATTCTCCCCGTGCTTGTGTGGGTTTCCTCCGGTTTCCTCCCACAATCCAAAAATATACTGGTAGGTTAATTGGCTCCCAACAAAATGAACCCTAGAATGTCTGTGTGTGCATGTGGTAGGGAATATAGATTGTAAGCTCCAGGGGCAGGGACTGATGTGAATGTGGTAAAGCGCTGTGATATATGTGTGCACTATATCAGGGCCGAAACTAGGGTTTTCGGCGCCCAGGGCAAGGCAGTCTTTTGGTGCCCCCCCCCCCCCTATCGATGCTGCTGCGCGCCGGAGGCGCGTCGAAATTTTTTCGGGGGGCGTGGCCTAATTGGGGGCGTGGCCTATAATCGCCCCCATTTTGCCGCTATGGGGGCATGACCCAGAGGCTCTGTGAGCCTCTAGCCATGCCCCCAGCCCCCTGGCTGCGGGAATAGACGCTGTGCGCATGCGCACAGTGTTTATTCCCTGCTGCTTAGTTAGCAGCTGACAGGGGGACCGACCAAACGACGCCTTGTCCCTGGCGCCGGAGACCCCCCCCCTCCCCGCACAGCCGGAGACCCCCCCCTCCCCGCACGGCTCTCACCGTCCATCTCCTTCTAGCGCGGCTGCAGGAAGCGCTGATGACTTCAAAAAGACTTGCCGGACGCTGATTGGCTGAATTCAGCCAATCAGCGTCCGGCAAGTCTTTTCGAAGTCATCAGAGCTTCCTGCAGCCGCCGCTACACTATGCCCGCAGCGTCCAGTCCACACATACACCGGACCTCACAGCGCCCCTCACCTCCAGCGCCCGGTGCGCGTGACCCCCCAGCCCCCCCCTAGTTATGGCCCTGACTATATAAATAACTGATAATAAATATTAAATAATAAATCTGTCCCCCGATGGTCTGTCACCGCCCCATCACTATGTTTATGCATGAGTACTTCTGCGCCCATGTCTGAATTGGTCCCTAAATGTTGTGTAATTTGGTGTAGTAACACAGTTGTAGTGGTTTCATTCTATTTACTTTAGGGGGGTCACCCCTCACTTTCCTGCATTCAGTTACGGCCTATGCCAATCATCATTGTCATTTCTTAAATGAATCCATGGTTGCTTCATGCACAAGTCAGGCCCCTCCAGCCAGACAGGATTATTTTCAGCCCTCTCCAATCCCCAAACCAGCTGCCTTTTTGAAGGGTCATAACTGCAAATTCCCAAAGAAAAATGTTGAGTGCCCTGGAAAAACTAAAGCTCCAAAAAAAAGAAAACCATCACAACTTGTGTTTGTGTACAACTTTGGTTAGGGCTCAATAATGTCACTAAAATCAGATGAACAACGTTTACCAGCAACAGCTGCAGTTACTTTTCCAGGCACCTAAAAATATTCGAAATTGCAAATTTTGGGGCCGATTCAGGATCACTCAGTACAAGGGGAACGCCCAGTGTTTAATGGATGTCCCCATAAAAATGCTGGGCCTTCCTCTGGGTATGCAGACCTGGCTTCTCTGAGCGGGGTGGGGTGGGGGGGGGTGACGCCACATGATTTTAGCGCCCGCCCCATGTTCGGCGGACTCCGATAGAAATAATTTAATTTCCTCTGAAGGGGAGAGAAATCCTTCCATGGTCGGTGACATTGGAATAATTTCTCCCCTGTTCGGCCATATGTGACAGAATGTGTTTAGGTACATCCCCTTGCAAGGTTCCAATGGGATATGGCCTTCGGCCAGGTGGCAGGCGGTGTTTATGGGCTCACAAAGCAGCGAATGACCGCTGCTTAGCGAGCCTTGCTGAATCAGGCCCTTTGTGATAACCTTTTAGTACAGCTGATTAGACTACTGTTCCTCTTGTCTAGTCATTTGTATTAACTTGGATAGTTACCTTGACAGAGAGATCAAATGGATGGATAAAAAGTACCTTCCAATATGCTCCTAAATGCCATGTTACAGGTTGTGGGGGTCATTCAGGTACAGTTACATTTTGCGCTCATCATAGAAAAGTACCAATTTTCATTACTTTGCAGAGGAGAAATTGGGCATGAATAGGTCCTGCAGGATAGGACATGAGCCGGCATCAGGCTGTCATTGATTGACAATCTAATGCCTTATTGGTAGCGGACGGGGGGTGACTACAGGCTCCGTTTAAAAAAAATTGAGGCATATCACTGCCATTTAGGGGGTGGAAAGACGCCTTGGATCTCCGTCGGAGGACAGATATTTCCTGGTTCCTATGGGATGATGGGTGCTTTGATCCAATGCTGCTGTTGAGATCACTACATAATAAGGAGGCGTAATAGACTCCTTTTGCTGCATTACCATACAACGCTATCACTACTGCTTCCAAGGGCAGCAGTGATAGCAACTCCAACCTCACCTGAATGATGCCCTGAGTTTGAAAAATCACAGTTAGGAGCTGAAGGATGTAGACTTGTAGAAGCGTTTATACTTCCCGGTGCAGAACGGATGTGCAACTGTCAAATTTAATTTGAATTTGAATTTGAATGTGCCTTTATCCAAATTATTGTTGATACAGTAGATTTCTTAACAGCTTTACAGTATTGGCTCCTGAAAGACAGCATTATGTGGCTGGTGCATGTCTCAGGAAAGTCATGGGTATTCTAATTCCATAATATAGTAACTCTATTTATAGTACATGATGCTGTTCATTGACTACTTGCTAGGATCATAAATCATTAAACAAGAAGTGTGATTGAAAAATGTAAAAAAAAAAAATGTCCGTAATAGAGATTTAATCAGGAATACTACATAAGGCCTTTCTGATTTCACACAGAGCCGCCTTGCGGTTATTTTCTATTCCACATGATGGCCTCAGGACCAGTTACTATGTAACAGAGACTACTTGATACTGAAACAGAAATCATAATTTGTGATGAAGCAAGTAAGCCACCTGCGTGGCATGTTCCACGATCGGCTGACCTTTAGGTACTCCATAGTAATATCTACATTAAATGAAAGCTCTGTGGCAGATGGCATAGCATCAGTGGTGTAGCTAGGTGCGATGGTGCTCGGAGCAAGGGTATCTTTCATGCCCCCCCCCCCCCTTATCAACATTGCTTGCATTGCTTGGCTATCACCATTCTTTATTTTTATATATATACATATATATACATACAGTGCATAGCCTGATGAAAATGTCGCAATAAAGACATTGAAACGTTGCCTTTAAACCACTTCATGTCCTGTTAATTTGCGGGGAGTGCCGCACCTCCAAACTACTGTATATATATATATATATATATATATATATTATAAACAATCACCCAACCCAACCCCCCAACGCACCTTAACAGCTTAAACAGCCCCAGGCAGCCTGCAGCATACATAGCCGTGGCTCCATCCCTCTTTCTCCTCAGTTACCTCCAAGCGCAGGAGTCAGGAGGACAGCGCAGGGAGCGCGGGACACATGACATCGGGTTGCGGGCAGGTGGGAAGGCGCCGGGCAGCACACAGTCAGGCTGCAGCAGGCACAGGGGATCATTTGCAGTGCACGCCGCGTCGCAGTGCACGCCTTCGGTGCCCGGAGCTTGAGCTCCACCGGCTCCTCCCTCCCTACGCCCCTGCATAGCATATCCTCTGTGCGAATGTGCAATATAGATGCTTAGAAGAGTGGAAGCTGGCAAGTGCTCCATGCAGAACTGTATAATTCTGCCATTTATTTATTATGCTTTTTATATAGCACCAGCATATTCTGTGATGTTTTAAAATTGGGAACTAATGCAGTAAAAAAATACATAGTTGCCTACCTGACCCTCTCCATGAGGGAGAAAATGCTCTGTTCCTGGACTTCCCTGGTAATGTATGATTGCCATCACTTGTGGTGAAATACCTGTCTTATCAATTAACCTGTTCAACACAGGTGACGGCAATCATACATTACCAGGGAAGTCCAGGAACAGATCATTTTCTCCCTCATGGAGAGGGTCAGGTAGGCAAGTATGAATAAATGGAAACTGATTATTGACAGATAGACAGTTTATAGGGCAATTCTTTTAATTATATACAATGCCTGCCTGCTCATGGGTACATTTAAAGGGGCAGCCAAAAGGGCTCTGTAACCCAAGCCAAGTTAAGGGGTCTTTTATTGAATGGCACACAAAGGCAGACAGGATATAAAATGTATATACATCTGACAAAGCTGTATTATTTTGTGGGTCGTCAGTAGATGCAAATAGTAGTAATTACTTTTTTTGTGACTCAAGCATAGATTATGGTTTTTGAGCAGATAACAGTATTTTTTTCTTTTATATAATGAAATGAGTTGTTTCTGTATTATAGAGGTTATTGCAGTAAATTATTTTGTTATATCTAATTAACAATGTTTGCTTTGCGCAAGTAGAATGTATGACAAGTACCCTGTGTAAACTGTACACATATTCTATTATTATTGTACCTACATATGGGCTAAATTATGTTATTTTGTATGAAACTTAATCTTACATTATGCTCATCTGTGCTTCAGACCCAATAGCTACAATCTTTTGAATGGCTCAGTATAACATCCGGGGTGACATTTAACCATACCTATCTACCCTCTGGGAATGCCCAGGAGGGTCCCAAAAATCGTGTCCCCCTCCAGGCCCCAGAAGGGTGGTCAACCATCCCATATCAGCCCTCTGCAGATTGAATACAGGCATTCGTGGCTCTGGGGAGGGGGCGGAGCAAAAATGAAACAAAAGCATCTTTTAGTACCATTCCCTCCCTGAAGAACCGTGAATCACTACATTTACAAGAATGAGGGTGGGGCTTAATGATGCAAGCTGCCCCCCCCCCCCCCCCTTTCCTGGAATAGCTGCAGGGGGTCTTCTCTCCAGGCTCCTCCTGTAGAGGGGATTCATAAGGTAGGTAAGTATTTGGTACTTGTGTATTATCACGGCGCCCATCGCATCGCATACCATAAGGCATGCGATGCGATGCGATATCACGCAATGTTGTACAATGTCATACAAATTTTAAATTGTATGACATTGTATATGGCATACAATGCCATACAATGTGATGGGATGCGATTAAAAATTGTATAAGCACCCTAATGGGTGCTTACAATGTTAAATGCACCCTAATGGGTGCTTACAATGTTAAATGCACCCCCACGCCACCCCCCACTATAAACATGAACTCGAAGCGTGGCGAGCGCAACGAGCCCACGAGGGGCGGCGGTACGCGTCCTACGACCTTTTCATACCCCCACTATCCACGTTGGCGTGGAGTTGATTCTATAAAGTGTGGCGAGCGCAGCGAGGCCACCGAGCCACGCTTCAGGCTCGGTGGCTCGCTGCGCTCGCCACACTTTAGAAAATCAACTCCACGCCAACGTGGATAGTGGGGGTATGAAAAGGTCGTAGGACGCGTACCGCCGCCGCTCGCCACGCTTCGGGTTCACGTTTATAGTGGGGGGTGGCGTGGGGGTGCATTTAACATTGTAAGCACCCATTAGGGTGCTTAAAAGCACCCATTAGGGTGCTTATACAATTTTGAATCGAATAGGGGGCTAAAATCGTATCGCATGGCATCGGGTGTATGGCATGCGATGCGATAAAATTGCGCGATCAATATCGGGGGCGCCGTGATAATACACCAAGTACCAAGTATTTACCCAGTGACGCCCATTGCAGCCATACGTGCCTTTAAGGCACATTACTAAAAGGGCCAGGACAGCTACATGGGAAAGGGGTGTTGCTGCACAAAAGGGGCAGGACTTCATGGGCCAAAGCCCTGCTTTCAACAATTTGAGGGTCCACAAGGTACGGGCTGCCCCTGGAGACTAGTGTCTTTGCAGTGCCTGCTCCTACACAGTTACAGGAGCCAGGTGCTGCACACAAAGTTACAGTGCTGCACCCAGCTCTTGTCACTGATGAGGAACCAGCATTTTGGTGGGTGACATTCGGTTGTGATCCGCACCCCAGCCACTGATAACATGAATCGTGAAGTAAAGGGGACTAATAACAATGGGCCTTATTCTGGTCTGTGCGTACTTTCCCGAACTCTTGCGTTTTTTAGCCGTCTGCGCATGCGTGGGCAACGCTATGCGCATGTGCCACGCAAGGTCTCCGTACTTGTTCTCACCAATACCGTACAGAAATATGCACCGCATTCACTCGGGAGATATGGGCGTATTATGGGCGTCATTCGGAACTACACAGGGGCATAGTTTCAAAGTGGGCTAAACTGGGCGTAAACATGGGCGTACACGAGGGAGTGCACTAATTCTGGTAGGCGTGCATTCGGACTGAACACCGACTGCAAACGAACCAAAAGGCAGGAAACATGCGGTCTTCATAAGCAAGTATTGCTTTGCGGACACCACTCGGTCATGCGCTAGGCATTCGGAACTCCCAATCAGTAAGGGCGCACCTCAACCAATGTCAGCTGAACACAATACAATCCACTCCTTTACTCATTACTCATTAATTACACTCTTGTTATTGCTTCAATTGGAACCATTAAATGGACTTAAATGGACCATTACTAAACACACAAATATATGCTGCATTTTTGACACACACTTACACTGCAAGCAATGGACAGAACATCCTATCACTAATATAAATATACATGTCACGTGTACATTTACCAATAAAACCACACATTTGGGGATAAAAATATAAATTTATTACACTAAGGTCAAACAGAAAATTGAAAAAGCATGTTTTTGGACACATGCAACAAATTAAAGGTACCATACCAGGAATGTATAAAAATAATTAAAAATAAAACAATGTATTATTTACATACATAGCCACAGCAGAATCATTAGGAACACATCAGGTGGCTTCACAACAAAAGTATAGCACCAACACTTCAAGTACAGCAGACAGTAATGGCAGCCAAAAGAGGCCAACAGAGGAACCAAACACAGCATTCGAACCGAGGGCAAATCTGGGTACCCTGTGCAGGGGATTGGTTTGCACACAGGAGGCTGACACACACACAGCAAAATGAAAGATTTGGGAAGACATAAGGGTGGAGATTAATGTGGACACAAGTTCATGTGCGGGGCTTTTTGGCCTTGGAAGGGCCCTTGCCACGTGCAGCAGCAGCTCCTCGCCCACGGCCACGTTGGGATGGTGGGGCAGGTGGGCCCGATGATGGCGAAGGGGATGATGCTCTTCCCCTTCTGCCAGCAGGGAGTGCTGGTGGTGGGAAAGCACCAGAGACGGCTGCCAATAGGGCCCGATTGGTGGTAACTAGGTCTTGGAGGAGGTCATTCATCCGGCAGGATTGATCTGCCAGCACCCGCAGGCTGGCAGCTACGGACTGCTGGGTGCTGATAAGACCCATCATGACCTCCTCCGTCCTACGCATCCGCTCTGATGCTATCTCTCCCTGCTGGTGAATCTGGCCAAGCATCTCCACCCACCTGTCCACATCCTGTGTGGCCGGTGGCTGCTGCTGCACATGTCTGGCAGTGGTGGCAGGTGGCACAGACTCCTCCACCTCCTGAAGACTTGAATGACCAAACGGCGGGGATGCAGTGAAAGAGAAAATTACAATTACAACACATTCCTTGAAAATTAGTACAAACTACTTATGCCATGCCAAACAATTACCTTCTACATAAGCAGCAAAGACTTCCGCTGGGGCCTCGCTATCCATGTTGCTCACCCCCCGGATCTCCTCTATGGCTATGCAGCCAACAGCCATCTCTTCCAGGGGGGTGAGCTTCAGTTTTGCTGGCATGGGGAAAGCCCCAGAGGTTTGGCTGTGGTCCCGCCGTTTGGTCAGCTTCTTCTTCAGGTTGGTTTTGAAGTTGTGCCACCTGCATGCAAAGTTCTCATATTAATACATGTCACCCCTGACGTTTGATGTAGCATGCATTGTAATCTGCTACCGATGTCAACGTGTGCTTCATTCTACATAACTTACATTATGTAAAACTATCAACACAACACTTAGAACAAACATTCCCACTCAGCCTCCAATAAATATAGAATAAGAGACATGCCAATCATGTCTGTTGCTCCTAGCAACGTGACCGACCATTCACCAACTCCATCTAACATATAATACAAACATTACTGGTCTACTTCTGCACAAATGTAGCACACTTTAACTTGCCTCTTCACATGCTCCGTCTCACGAACTTGTGGAGCTACCACATTAATCTCCGCGGTTATGTCATCCCAAATCTTCCATTTCCTGGTGTGTGTCAGCTTCTCCTGTGGACACTCTATCCAATCCCTTGCACGGGGTACCAGAATGGCAAGCTCCTGCGGTTCGAATGCCATGTTCCTGGTGTCTGGATCCTCTGTTGGGCTCTTTTGACCACGGCCAGGGCCACGCCCACGGCCACCTGTCGCTGTACCTGAAGTGCTGGCCATGCTACTATCTTGGGAAGCCACCTGCTGTGTTCCCAATGATTCTGCTGAGGCAGAAGATGGCCCAGCTGCCTGCTCTCCTCCAAATGCCTGTTGTTGGAGGGGCACATAGGAGGTGCTGGAGTCCAGGCGTTCCATGAGGCTCTGGAAGTCTTGCTCTCCCTCAGAATGAGAGCCAGCCATGTTTGCAACACCATTTTTTGGTTCTAGCACACCTTTATATACTATTTCTGTCAGTGGCGTACTTCAGCCCCACCCTGTGATTTTTTTTTATTTTTTTTTGGTTTTGTATGTAAATAAATTTTTTGTTGAAAGTTAGAAGTGGTCTGTGTGTTATTGTATTATTTTACAGTATAAGTATAAATAGTGCTGTTTATTTATGTAAGGTGCAAAAGGCATATACAGTATATATAGATGGGTTTATTGCATACAAGTGGTTGAAAGTGAAGGGTAATGTAAAGATGTACATAGTGTGTTGATGTGTATGTGTGTGTTTGCATGTGAAGAATAATTTATGATGTAATATGCATACATAACACATGGGCGTAAAGGGGCAAGAAAGAATGTTTTTAACTTAGCATGATGTAAGGGTTAATCTAAAGTGGTAGTAGTAGTAGCTCATAGTAGTGTCAGGCACTACATCAGTGCACATGCATGTAATAAATAGTGCTGATCGGGTGTATTCACACACTAATTTCCGTACCAGTCTGCAGCCGTGTTTAAATACACTGAAGTGTACTGCAGCTACTGAAATTATTAGATCTGCACCTTCCCTAGAATCAGCTACTGTGACTGTCAGTGTGGGTGTGGATCGATGGTTAGGTCGACAGTCATTAGGTCGACATCGTTGGGTCGACAGGTGGGAAGGTCGACAGGTGGGAAGGTTGACAGGGTTCTAGGTTGACATGGGTGAAGGTCGACAGGTGTCTAGGTCGACATGGGACTAGGTCAACATGGGTTTAGGTCGACATATGCGTTAGGTCGACAGGTCGTTAGGTCGACATGGGTCACTGTTTTTTACCCGAATGTTGACACAGTCAACATGGACACAGTTGGAAGTCAACCACAGCCCCTCGCATCGCCCGCTCCGCTTGCAATGCCTCACACCACTTCCTAGTGGATGGGAGGACATGAAATACCGCCTGTCGGCTCATGTCAGCTCAAAAAACAGTGAAAAAACCCATGTCGACCTAACGACCTTTTGACCTAACCCATGTCGACCTAACGCATATGTTGACCTAAACCCATGTCGACCTTGTCCCATGTCGACCTAGACACCTGTTGACCGAGAACCCTGTCGCCCTTCCCACCTGTTGACCCAAAGGTGTCGACCTAATGACTGTTGACCTAAGTGCTGTCGACAATACGACCGTATCCCGTCAGTGTGTGCTTACATATTCACAAAAAGCTGACTGGCTCTGCAGTTTGTATTAACAGTTGATCTTAGTAGACTGTTGGTGAGTCATCAGGCACCTGCAGATACATGATCACTAACATTAATGACCAATTTTATGATTTGTAAATAAGCAAAACGTAATAACTTCAAACTTGCTTTCTACAGTAAAACCATTTGACTACAGTCTTTTGTGGGATTATTGCAGAAATAATGTGGAATCCCTTCCCTCTCCTCTAGAAAACAGGATCTACTAAGAATTTGTGGTACATCCTGCCACAAATCACATTAATACTAATCGCATATATACTAACATATGCGATAAGTATCACAAAGGACAGTGCATCCGAAAAAGCTGCCCTTTGCAATTCTGGAATGTCTGAGTTTTGGCCTTAGTAGTTCCAGTAGTAGTTGCAGATACCTGCAAAGATCTTATGAAGATTACAGAAGTAGTCTGTAGGCGTCTACACCGTAATGCCAGCAATAGCTGTTAAATGCTCTCTGCATCAAAGCTCTGACGTCATGGGCTTAGTACATTTGGGAAAAGCAGCTAATGTTCTAAAAAATGGGCTTTTGCCCACATTATCCCTTTATTACATTACACCCTATGTGCGCTTCAAGGGTGTGTGACTGCTTTAGTGCAGACCTTCTGAGGCAGCCTGACTGCCCATTAGTCATACCTAAGAAATCAGTGTTGAAAATCCTCACATCACACAGTAGCAGCATCAGGGGGTCAGGCCGCCATTAGGCCCAACATTATTGGCTACCCCATCATGTCACTGCCACCTTTTCTCTATTCCTTTCAGGCAGGCTTCCTACCCTCCCGCAATGGCCGGGAGGCTCCCGAAAATCTGGTCTGCCTCCCGGCCCCCAGGAAGGTGGGCAAGTCTCTCGCTTGCTGGCCAAAGCCCTCTCTCCCCCCTTCCCCGCTGGTTCAATTACCACAAATCGTGGGTCTGTAGAGAGTTGGCAGGGCTAAAATAATGCAAATTGGGTATTTTGCATCATTTGAGCCCCGCCCCCTCTCTGTGGTACCCGAATAACTAGTTTATTGACATGAGGGTGGGGCCAAGTGATGTCAGCCTTGGCCCCACCCCCCATGACATGTTGCCTCTTTCGACTTCTCACAGAGAGGTGAAAATCAAAGTAGGCAAGTATGCTTCCATCCCTAATGCCTCCAGATGGCCAATGCACTCAATTCCCTCCTCCACCTTCAGCACCACACTTACTGCCCATTGCCAGATCTAGCCCACCCCTCATCAAAATAAAAAATAACTTGAATGACAAAATGAAGTGTCATATGGCTTCATCTGGCCAGTGGCCTAGTACAGCTCTCCCCAGCAAATAAAACCCCTAGGCATTTATCTAATGTGCCTACTGGGAAATCCACCACTGAGCAGCAGGAAATTGACTTTAACTGCATGAGTTAGCCTTCATTAGAGTTGATGTTATGCAGTTCAACATCATCTTAATGACCATTTTCCTTACGAGTTTGCTCTTTTTAAACATATATATTTTAACACAGACAGCTAGATTGTGAGATTGGCGTTTCTGAGTAGCAATAAGCCAGACCTGGAGAAGTTATGAGCAGCTATGTTTATGTATGTGGCTGGTTCATAAATCACAAGCATAGCAGCGTGTACAATATTCGCTCTTCCTCAGGCTACAAAGAGAGTATAAACCACATTTCCCTAAGGTTTACTCATTTATTTTATAAGACTGTATTATTATTATTTTACTATTGGTTAGTTTATTGTTTGTGTACTAATTACAATCAATAAGTGCCAAGTTTGGGCAACTAATAAACTAATAAAAGTCAAAATAATAATAATAATAATAATAATAGTGATGATGATGATGGTAATAATACTATAATAATCATGATAATAATAATAATGCACACTTATTTTATAAATTTACACAAATGGACCCGTTGCACATAAAACATTATTGAGGGTTAGATGGGCCTGCTTAGTATTCAGCAAACTCTGAAATCAGCGGGAACTAGTGCAAAGAGGGATTCGATGTGAACATCACTCACAGAGTTGTTGACACTCAATGGATTAATACAGTTCAATGCAATGTTCCGCCAAGCATTGCCGTAATGCCCCGCTGCTCGCATATCAGACATTTATGGTAGGCTGTTTTCCTGTGCACCTTTATGTGATGTGAAGCAAAACTTGATGGCTGAAAATGTGTCAATATTGAATGACACATCATGGGCATTGATGAATTTACCCCCACCCCTCACACCACCACCCCATATTGCCAGTCTTACCGTGCCCTGAAATAAAGCTGATGCATTAGACACATGAGAGGAGGGAGATCAGCAGCAAAGAGGAAGATCAAACTGTCTAGACTTGAAACCCCTAGAACACAATCCTAGAGATCACTCCCCACCAAACCACAAAATCTAAACTGTGACTAAAATAAAGCATCCCCACTACATTTATTAACCCCTGTGCCTTACTAGAGGTTTACATGCTGTCTGTTGTATATGATCCTCTGTTATGGCATGCTCAATGGCAGCTCTAGAGCCACACCACTCCCCCTGGATAAACCACCGGTCCTGGAGGACAGGAAGCTAGGAGGCACTTTCCTGAATTCACATATTCTAGATGTAAAATGCTGGGAGGTTTAGTCCCAGTAGTGGCAGACTGTGAGCAGTACACTGTCTGTATGAAAACTGGCAGCATCAGCAGTAGTGCGATAAGTTATCAAATGTCTGCTTCAGCCTGAAGATATCATCCTCTGTCATGCTGGTACAGGACCATTTCTTTTCAGCTATCTATATAATACGTTGTAGAAATTTCAGTAAAGACCTCGGTAGAGTTGTGCGTATTGTGTATATTTTTGGGTTCATTACTTTTATCATGTTTCCTGTTTAGTTCAATAACTAAGTTAGTTATTGTTTACATTGAATGTAAATTAACAAGGAAATTGTGATGTTTACAGCAACTTTACATTATTATTAAAAAAAAGAAAGATACAGAAGTTATGATTTTAATTTTTAAGTTATGCTTACATTGTATGGGGTCATTTTACTAAGCTTTAGAGAAAGATAAAGGGGTTTATTACTACATTTTGGGAGTTATATTAATAGCATTATTTTTACTAAATTTACTAAATAAATGTGCCTTATTTTAGTATCACTGGAATGTATAAAAGGGCTTTTGGAGCATTTATTTCTCAAAAACCATTCAATTCACATTTTTTTAGCAACCAGATCACGTGGCATATTTATATTTGGAAATGCGATCTGGCCGAGTTTACTAAACAAAAACAAAAATGTGAAAAGAAAATTGCAGTGAGACCTGAGATAATAACGCCAGTTTCAGTTTGCGCATCACAGGACTCACATGCGAATGGTGGTTCTGTCTTCCCCTAACCAGAGAAAGCAGTGCAGAGACAGGGCCAGTGTGATCATTTATGTGTGTCCAGTGGACACAGAAGCTGATCACTGTGTACAAAAAAAAAAATGTATACTAACCTCCAAAGGGTCCGATGATCACTTCTCCGGTGAAGGTTGATGGTCTTTAGGGCTCTCCTCTCTGTGACCCACCGGTGAAGTAAAGTGGTACTTTAAAACATCAGCTCAATTTACAGCACCGAAGGTCAAAGGAGAAGGAAGCCCCGAATACTGGCAGTGCTGCATGAGCTAAGCCCTGAGTGGTGAGCAATGACCTCAAAGTGTCTGGAGATAAAGTACCAGCCATCATAAAACTGCCATATTACTGGCTTTGCTTGAAAAATAAAAGAAGCTGGTTAGTTGGTACTTTGGGCGGGATGTATTAAAATACATCGCCGCCCTTCGCGCCCCCCCCCCCCCCCCCGCGCCGTGATACCAGCGCATATGTACTATCATATGCGGCTGGCATCGCGGTGCGGTAACGGAGCCCCCCGCGATACCTGTACTCTGGTCTGCGGGGGGTCTCCGTCACCTCCCAGCCAGCTTCTGCTGCCTACACGCCATGGACAGCTAAGCAGGCTGTCCAAGGCGCCTCCTCCTCCCCCCTGCAGCCGGAAGGACGTCCGGCTGCATTGATAGGGGGAGGAAGGGCTTACCTTCTGGGGTCCAGGAGGACCTGCAAGAAGGTAAGCCCAAGGGAGGGGGAAAGGGGGGGTCGGCGAGGCGGCGGGGTTGCGGCGACGCGGCGGGCGGCGAAAAGAAGCCCATAGGCTTCTATAGGGTATCGCCACCCAAAGGTGGCGATACCCTGCCCTGCGATAACAGTGCGGCCGGGTAATAGTACATAGGAAAATGCGGTAAAACAGGGGTTTTACCGCATTTTCCCTTTAGTACATCTCTCCCTTTATCTCCTACCAGTTTATCTCTATCCTAGGCTTAGTACATAAACCCATCTGTTATTGACTTAAAGCCTGATTCCTGTTGTATCGGTTTTATATTTACGCTTGTATTAAAAAACATAACTTTTTCACCCTTGTGCATGTTATTTACACAAATACTTGCCTGATACTCTGTTAGAATGTAAGCCCAATTCCTCACTGCTAAGGGGCCTATTTCTCATACTGCTAGTACTGCAGAATCTTACATATTACTGCTATTCACTAATAGATTAATGCAGAATTTTTCACCAAAAGGCTCGCTAGCACTGTAACGTGCCGCGCCCCCATTTCCCATCACTATGGGGACATGGGCAGTGCTCAGTGAGCTACTGGCTATGCCCCCTGTCCCTTTGTCTCCATGCATAGACACTGTGCACATGTGGCATGTGATAGGCAGAGGGACTCCCAACTGCCCTGCCCATTGCGTAACACAGGACAGTCACACAAATTCCTGACTGTCCTGTAAAAATTCGGATTCTTGGGAGGTTATGACTGAGAAAAACTATTCCAATATGCTGGGGATGCAATTTGCAGAAACAGCAGTTATTACTATCATTGTCCCTGTAAGTTAAATTTAATTCATACTGCAAAATCCAGTTAGTTATTGTAAATCCCCACAGCTAGTGGTTTCGTCTTAGTACTATCCCAATTATCCCTGATAAAACAGCACCTATCGCAGATAGTCACCCTAAGAAATATCCCCAATAAGCAGCCTGCAGATCTACAATAACAAACGGGTCTGTGAAAGTATTCCGGATCCAATATCAGCCCATTTTATTTTCGAGTGAAAGTGCATTGGGGAAAATTGGGGAAAATTTTCATTCAAAATGCAAATTCCCATTGTAATAGTACTCTATCCTGAGGAAGGGGAGGTTGTCCCTGAAACACAGACAATATGGACCTTATTCAGATCTGATCGCAGGTCTTATTTGTTTCTGTGCAGGGTAAATACTGGCTGCATTATTTTTACACTGCAAATTAGATTTCAGTTTCAACACACCCCACCCAAATCTAACTGTAACTCTCTTTAGACATGTTAGATCTGCCCCACCTGCAGTGCACATGGTTTTGCCCATTTTGAGAACAAATTTGTACTGCGATCAGATCCTGAATAAGGGCCCATATGCAGACTCCTGAGTGCCATCTATGATTGATGAAGTGTATGTACTGAGGGTGATCCCTCCAGAAGGGTACCAGGAGCAAGGAAACCCCGATGTAGCAGAATGCTGGGGAACATGTAAATTAGATAGATAGATAGATAGATAGATAGATAGATAGATAGATAGATAGATAGATAGATTTCGAAGCACATCAACCTCAGTAATGCCAACAAAATACTCAATATTTAGGGGCAGATGCAATTAGCCATGGGATGATTCATATGGATCATTATCCTGATAAAGTACCTGAGGTATTCAATCATAGATCAATCAATTGTAGACCCACCACGAGCAACCCCAAGGCTGCAGTTAAGGGTTGTTCTGCTTGTTCCTCTGCAGGGTGGTCTTTTACCATGCTTTACAGAGAATGCTGATCACTTCTGCCTGATGTCCATGAAAGCTCTGGAGATTCAGTCGTTTGTTGGACTGTGGGAAAAGAAGCGCTTTCAATTTATTAGTGGAGTAAACAATGGAACTGTGATCATAGAAATCATAAGCAAAAACATGTCATCCGCTAAAGCCTACTACTTTAAGATCTGACAGCCATGTATACTACTTTACCTGCCTATTCTTTTTCTCAAGCAATGGCCAAATACTTACAGCATGAACAAGAAGCGAACATCAAAATGATTGCAGCCCAAACCTCAATGATTTATCTGTTCAACTTACGTTTGTACATTTAGTTGTATGATTAGACAAAAAAGATACAAAGGGTTAAATGTAATAGGGTGAGAGAATCAGAAAGTGAGAGATTTGCTAAGATATCTCCAGGTTTTTTAAAGCGTCAATCATTTACACTGCAAAACCAGTTTGACTTTGCAGTGTAAATGATTGCCGCTTTAAAAAAAACCTGAAGATTTCTAACCACATCTCTCACTTTTAGTAAGTAGCCACAAGTATTTTATAGTGACAGAGTATCGTAAAACAAACGCGTGTTTAGCATAATGAGGTTTCATATAGCTTCAGGAGTGAACTGATCCTTTGCTTGTTTTTATTTTTTACGGTTAGCAAAGGTATATTTGAAGTTTTGTGTAGACACGCACAGTGCATTGAAAAAATGCACAAATGCATCCCCCAGGTAATGTAAAGTGTCTGTGCAGGGCAGGAGACTGGGACGTGAATTCTTTCCCCCCACATGCAAAACATACCTGCAGGCTAACAAAGTCTGCACACTGAATTGTATCTTATACCGCATCCCCATATGACTGAATCATAAACACCATCTTGTCATGACTGGCTCCTTAGAACTGTACTTTAATTGGTGGTAAAAGAAGAAATAAATAGCTCAGACAAGTTCAGCAATAATATTTTAACCCTACATTGTTACAATTGATAATAAATTCATCCATGCTACTATGGGCAGATAATCATAATTAAGGTCTCATGTTTGCTAAAATGCTTTATATTGTGTTTATGACAGGAATGACCATATGTTAGTGCATCAAAATGACATCAAATTGAGGATGGCTGTTTGGCAACTGCCCAAATTGTGGTTGGAAAATGGGTAGAAAATATTTGCAGGCAAAACTAGTTTATCTTGTGTGGTTGCTGGATCACTGATACAGTTCCATAATACAATTGCAGATGTGCAGTCCCGATTGATAAAAATAGGACAGATATCTAAATCTACTCTTCAGGTGCATGGTGCTTACATGCTTGGCACTATGACCCAGGAAGGTCTACCCGCCGATCTGTTTTACTACTGCACCATGTGACTGCAGCCATCTTGTAGATGCTCACTTAGAACAGAAATACTGTAGGATTAAGACATGGTGGAGTTACAAAGTCTCCAGGGAGACCCCCCCCCCCCTATTGATTACATCTATAAAGCTGCTCCAACGCCACTACAGGCACCACTACAGGCAAGCTATATACACTAACTAGCTGGTGAGATGTATGAAGCCCCACTACACTTTCACTCTGATTCATTAGAATCAGTGTGTATGCAACAGTGAGTACTGGTGTACCTAATATATTTAAGTAAACCAACAGGGATATTCACAGCTTCAGTCATCTGCTGGTATGTGCCTATACTGTATACCTCTGCAAATAACAACTCCTGCACAAGCATAATTCCTAACACATTGTATTCCGCAGCATTTTCAGAAATCATATGAAATGTACATGTTGATAAAGTTGGGAGGAATATTACCAGTGTTTGGAACCTGTCTCCCCTGCCCTATTTGCACATAAAGGTATCTTTAGGATCCACAGCTGATCTCACGTCCCCAAGTGGCTAGGGCTTACCTTATGAATATGCCCTATATGCACGGGTTGGGATCATTTTGTCTATTGTATTATGGTCGAAAGTCATTAGGTCGAATCCATTAGGTCGACATGCTAAAAGGTCGACATGACTCTAGGTCGACATGGGAAAAGGTCGACATGATTCTAGGTCGAAAGGTCATTAGTTCGACAGGTCATTAGTTCGACAAGGTCATTAGTTCGACATTGTCTATGTCGACATTCACAAGGTCGACATGGGGTTTTTCACTGTTTTTTTACCTGAATGTCAACACAGTCGACATGGACACAGTTTAAAGTGCACTGCATCCCCTCGCATCGCTCGCTGCGCTCGCTATGCGTCGGGCACGGTGCCTCGCTACGCTCGGCACACTATTTTATTCTCCCACCACGCCCTAGTGGATGGTAGGGCATGAAATACCGCCTGTCGGCACATGTTGGCTCAAAAAACAGTGAAAAACTCCATGTCGACCTTGTGAATGTCGACATAGACAATGTCGAACTAATGACCTTGTCGAACTAATGACCTGTCGAACTAATGACCTTTCGAACTAGAATCATGTCGACCTTTTCCCATGTCGACCTAGAGTCATGTCGACCTTTTAGCATGTCGACCTAATGGATTCGACCTAATGACTGTCGACCATAATGCAGTAGACCAAATGACCGCATCCCATATGCACATATAGATATCTGTCATGGATTGACTGGTTCGTGGTTGGAAGGATCCATGACAGATACCTATATGTACATATAGGGCATATTATAAGGTAAGCCCTAGCCACTTGGGGACGTGAGATCAGCTGTGGATCTTAAAGATACCTTTATGTGCAAATAGGGCAGGGGAGACTGTTGGGTACTGTGTATGAACATCCCATGATTCAGCTTCTCTGATAAGTCTTTCCCTGTCTTGTTTCCATGCTATTATCCGGTTAACTATCGGCTGAATAAGACGAGGACTGAAGAACCTCTCTTACCATTTGGACAGCGTCTTTTCACCATTCTGTATATACATAATTCATGTGGAAGCAACCGCACAATCACAAGGATGTGGCTGTGCAATCCCATGTCATTAAAATGCAATATCTTAAGAACATTCACAGATCAGATCTTGCACCAGCGCAGCCATCAAATATGCAAACAAATAAGTATTAGGCCCAATATCCCATTTTAGATAATTTTAGATGTAATTATATATTTATCAGATAAATGCATACATTGGGATTTTGCTAAATGACATATAGTACAGTAGATAAGAAGTGCTCAGAGCAATATAAGACGTTTAGCTAAAGGATGCACTTGGTAGGGTTCATCAGAACGCAGAACTCCATATTGGGACGACTACTGTAGTTTTCAGATGCGATGGAGACAACAGCGGAATGATTAGCAGAATGCGAGGAGATGAAGAGTAGTGTTGATGATTTATGATAGCTGACATAACATTAAAGAGATATAATTCATACATGTGAAGCCATGGGCAGATTCTGTTGTGGCTCCACATCGTAGAGCTGATCTGACATTGCTGTGTATTCATCTGCACATTCTGGGTGACAACTACTATTTATCCTTTTCCGCTTCTGACACTTGAACAGCTTCAGACAGGATGCTATAAGATGCACACGCCAAGCCGTAATCGCTGTTGAGATGGAATCATTTCACATTCCATGTGTTTCATGCTTTAACGACTTAATAGGGTTATAACGTTTACTATCAAAGAAATAATTGCCGTGGTGATTCACATCGTTGAATGAAAGGTTCTTTTGGAAAGTACATACAGTATGTCTCAGCAGAACCATGAAATCCCTGAAATCATTATACACCTACATAATTATGTGTTCTCCGGATTACCACTCTACTTGTAACAGTATTATATGTATTTCATATCTAATCATTTTAAAGTGTTCCTGGAACCGACCTCTTATCTTTACAGTCTGCCGTACCTTCTACTGTCTAATGCTTGGCTTTCATGTACTCTTCTGCCTGTATTTACAGACTTGGCAAAAGACAAGAAGATTAAGTAACTACTACTACTACTCCTCACTTTACATCTACTGAGTTCCACAACATGTTACAGTATTTTTGTTTGAATGTTTGATGTATGAAGTCTTATTTATACACAAGTGTATTTGACATGACAATCCTCCGGCATCATCAATTCTCTGTGCTGTCAGGGATTGTGCTTCCTCCATCATTTACCTCTTAAGCTTAGGTCATATTTACCAATCCCATCTTTTTATTCCAGGTATTGTGGCAATAAGGAATTAAGTATCGCTTGTATTCCCTAATACAGTATCAGAGCAGGGTGACTTTGCACCAGGTGGGCGGTGCTGCATGCATCAGGAACTGAAACATTGGTTGGGACCCATAGTGCACTGTGGGAGATTGTAAAAGTGAAAGGGTGCATGCCTGGAATGTCAATGTTCTAGGTAACAGTTCCAGGCCAGAAAAAAACAGTAAGGGATAGACTGCGCTACAAGGACACAAACAATTCTAATAATGATAAGAATTGTTTACATGTTACATCTGACCCCCCTGCAGTACACATGGTTTTGTCCATTTGAGAAACTATGGGCCTTATTCTAGTTCACTCTTAGAGGCAAAATCTTTCTTAGATGGACAAAACCATGTGCACTGCAGGGGGCCGGGGGGGGGCAGATGTAACATGTGCAGAGAGATTTAGCTTTGGGTGAGTCATTTTCTTTCTGTGCAGGGAAAATACTGACCGCTTTATTTTTACACTGCAATATAGATCTCACTTTGAAGAAAAACCTCACCCAAATCTAATTCTCTCTGCACATGTTACATCTGCCCCACCTGCAGTGCACATGGTTTTGTCCAGCTAAGAAGGAATTTGCCTCTAAGAGTGAACTAGAATAAGGCCCTATTTGCCTTTGCGAGTGAACCAGAATGGGGCAGTGTGTTGTTCAGTGGCACTATATGCATATCCCTAGTTACATACCTAGCAAAATACACAGGGACATGGGCTCTAATAGGAGGCTATCTCTATGAAGAAGTGTAATGAAATCACTTTACTTTGGACTTTGGACCCCACACTGCTGCATCCAGAACTAACCATAGAAAGGGAAACTTTTGAGAACAGAAATGATGAATCCAGGCAGATTTTGTAGAGATCTGCTGTGTTCTCCCTTTCTTAAATCCTAGTGGTTTTTCATGGATTTCCCACAATGTAAACATGCTCCTTTTCCTTACTTCTTTTCATTCTCTACCTCATGATATTGGAATTGCCATATGCACCCTCGCTGGGTCTTTAAAGAGCATCACAATCATTCCCAGGCATAATGCACAGTATGGTGGGGAGAATATTCTGATGTTCTGATTGGATGTACTGTACATTATATTACTTATGACACGTCTCTATATTACACATTGTCCTGTAAAGCATTACATGTCAGCACTGCTAACTGCAGGCTCCATTTATCAAGGGGAACTCTGGTCTGAGCCCTATGTACCAATTGGCCCCGTTGTTTTTCTGCATCCACAGATGGCATAAATCACGTTATGCCTATGCAGACATTCTTACACGAGATGGATATTCTCCTGCAGCCTCAGCCCAGCTCTGGTAACTGACACTGTGCGCATGCAGTGTCAGATTCTCAGACGTCTTTCTAAAAAGTTTAAATCTTCTACGATATGCCGGGATGTGATTTCCAGGGACACAACTGTTCTCACAGCCCCTCTCGCTGTGAGTTACACTAAGTACATAGCAATGGTTTTTGGTTAAAAAACTAAAAAAATTGTTGCTTTACAGACTGCTAAAAATCGCAGCACTACCATGAGCCCCCAAATCTGCCACGAGCCCCTAAATTTGATAAAATTGCTGTAAATACTGTGGGGTCATTCCATGGTAACAAACGTTACATTTTTACTAAACAGATCATGTGAAATATATTTTTTGAGCGTGTATTTTGAATATTTTTTGCAAAGTAAATGTTGTTTGTGTGGTACATGATATGCTTTCATTTTGATGCAAAGCTTGTCATGAAAACTGGTAACAAACGTTACATGAAAAGACCATTTTCATGGATGACCCTGTAGACCTCTAAATCTGATATTTCAATAAACAAGCTGTTAAAAGGTAACCAATCACTTTCTATACTAGTTGGTCATTTTGTTTGTACTATCTGACAATTTAACATGACTGTAACCAGCAAAGCTAAAGTAGGGGCAGGATGCTTTCACAGGGGATTTTCTAAAGACTGAGAGATGAGCATGGCCCTTCCAAAGCACTTGGCAGACAAACAGGTGTACTTGGGCACATAAAGAAGCATTTCAGATCTGCAGAATTTGCGGTTCACAAATGACCCTTTGAGTGCTTTCGTCAGAATGTTTTCCTGGCTGCATTAATGCATTTTTTTAAATACAGAATAAACCAGAATAGACTGCCCTACATTCTAAGCATGTATTGAATTAACAGCCTCTAGATGCAAGTATTTAATTTCAGCATGAAAATAAATAAAAGCATTCATGTCAAAATGTCAAGATGCCGCACATAGGGTTCCATTTCTAATCCATTTTACTTGTTGGGCATAATAAGTGGTGATTCAGCCAATCAGTTCTGAGAACTGTCAGGAGCTGATTGGCTGGAGGACCATTTATCATATACAAGTTATAAATAGCTCAAACTCATTGATAAATGGTCCCCATAGTGTCTGATGTTTGCATAGAGAAAATATATCAGTGCAAGAATTCTGCATAGCTTTGTAAATCAGCTTACAAGACTTAAAGGTTTTGCTGATTAGCATTAGAGGTGAACACAATTGGTGAATGATGTTTCGTAATACACTTCAGCCAGCTTCAGACCCAAACAACGATAACAGATCACCAGCTCTCATCAAGAGGTCCCTGCCACGGCATTTCAACGTCCGCTATTCATCGATTAGAGTTTGTTACAGGAGCATTTGACAAGTGATGTTTTTCAGTGAACTGAAGCAACCACTATGTTCTTACAATTAAAGATGTTGAAAGTTCTAAGGGGAAAAAGGGATCGCATTCCGTCTTTCTCCCATTCACTCAAAGAAAGTTTTATACAGAATGAACAGCGTATTTAAGGAAAATTAATGATGTGGCAGAATGAGGCTTGGCACCCTGAGTGGCTCACACTTCCCAAGATAAATTGTTCAGTGATTAATAGGCGTTGCTAAGTACACTGGCATCATAGCAGTAAAAGACCAACTACATAATGAAATGTTAGAGCCGGGGAACTTTTAAATGGCAAAGTAGCCCTTTGTTATGAAAAGAAAACATTGTGTGGATTGATGTGGATGGACAAAAATCAGACTTACTGTATCTTCTTTTTGTTGCTTTAAAAACTTTTTTTTTGTTGTTTTTAGGTCACTTTTGTACAGTTCATACTTCACGCGATTAGACATTTTTACTGCAAGAGTCTCACAGTTCATTTGCCAGTGACTATGAACATTTATGTTAATTCTTGCTAGGTAGTAAAGTGTTGCATAAACAGCAAAGGCTTTTCCTTTTGTCTTGTATAAAAAGGCATATGCAAATGTGCCTAGTGATATGCAAAAAGTAACCAGAGTTCCAGCGTTCTGTGTACATGAACCTGTGGTTCTGCAGTGTATTCTCAAACTGTAGACACTTCTGATGTCCCGGTGTTTTCAATGATGTATTCAGTGTTGCTTGTCAACAGTCATATACTATAATTGCACTATTACACACAGGACTGCTTACACAGCGCTGTTCAGTTTGCATTCAACTACATACTTGCAAGGAATTGTTTTAAAAGATGTTTATCCTCATCTATCAAAATCCAGCAGTTCTCTTTGAATAGAATTTTTTGCGCAGCTGATGTATGTTGGTCCAGAGGTCAAGAGGACAATGAGAAATGCTTCATACTGTAAACTGCACTTTTTACCTATCTATCTATAGCCCTGTACACATGCATCAATTTTTCCCGATTTTCGATTCGATTTTGCTTATAGAAGCACAATCAAATCGAATCCTAAATGAAATCGAATGTTTTTTGTGTCACTTTCGATCTGCATTCGATTTGATGCGCACTCCCGTTTTAACAAAATCGAACAGAAAAATCTACTGTGCAGCCAAGGAAATATCGAATTCGATCTAGTTAATCGAATGTGTACAACGTACCTTGAATGGATATCGAATTTGATATCTAATGCAAAATTACAGATCTAATGCCAAATCGAATGGGAAGATCTAATGGCAGATTGGTTCTTGTTTAGTTTCAGGGCGGCAGCATGGCTGCCCGCTATTTCCGGGTTCGGCGCTCGGCAAACTTTCTAAAATAAAGTCCATGCCAACATGAATAGTTCATACCCCCACTATCCACGTTGGCATGGAGTTGATTTTAGATAGCGTGGCGAGCGTAGCAAGCCACCGGGCCCGTAGCATGAGAGAGCGAAGCGAGCAGCGCAAGGGGACACAGATGCCGCTGCGACTGAGACACTGCCGCCGTGAAACTAAACAAGTACCGGCAGATCTAATAGAAAATCGAATCTAACGTCGAATCAAAAGCAAATCGAAGCGTGTGTACAGGGCTATACTATCTATCTATCTATCTATCTATCTATCTATCTATCTCTCTGTCTGTCTGTCTATCTATCTATCTAGATCTATCTATCCTAAGCGGCAGCCCAGGCAAGGCAGCGGCATCCAGAGAGCGGCGACTGGGCCCTTGTAGCGGTATTTGGGGCAGGAAGCGCTGCTGAATTTAAAAACTATTTTGAAAAGACTGGCCAGATGCTGATTGGCTGAATTATCTTCCTTCTGGATTGGGCAAAATAGGCCCAAATCAGAGAAGTGCATGGGCACCTTTAGAACATCTGTAACCCTTCAGTGGTATGTTTGCTGTTTGTTTGTTTGTTTGTTTGTTTGTTTACCTATCTAGTTCTGACTGACATTTCTAAATCCATGCAACAGATTGCTGATTACCTTCCTCCCTATCATCCAATCAATGCAAGGCAGGGAGGATAAATATCCTCAACCACACAAGAAAAGAAAGTATAGTAGGGTGCACTGGGCGTCCTTTCTAATATTAGATAAAATATAACCTTTAATAAATTTTTGCAGATAAAAAGGTGAAAGGTTTTTTAAATATAGAACGACAGATGTGATAAAGATAAGAAGATTAGACAAGTGTTGTTTAAAATAATGTCGGACCACTGCCTAATTAAATCCTCTATTTGCAGGGCTATGATGTCCCTGTGTGTTTTTGTATATTGCTGTCAGAGAAATCAATAAATTTATGATGTGCACCACTCTTCTCCGTGTGTCTCTGATGTTTTATATTCTTTTGTAGTCAGTGCAATTTTTATTCAGGCACAGAGATAGTGTATGTCACTCTGTTATTATTATGTTACCAATGTATCTTTAAGGAGTTTACAAATGTATTTTGTGGAATTGTACAATTTTACATTAGCATACACACCATACAATCTTTTGATTGGTTATACAATTTATTGCACATATTGTTAATTAATTTAACATAGAGCTCTGCAGTATGTAGCTTTTGTGTGTTTATAATGAATTTCCACAAAAATGGGTGTAGCACTTTATACAACTGCTATATATAGCATTGTATACAAGTCCCCCCGGGGGAATTAGCGGCTTTCATTTATTTATTTATTTACTTATTGCCGTCCTCCGGTTTCTGTTAGCTGCAGCTCACAGGCTTCACAGCATACAGTCTCAGCCACCTTGGGTGCTTAGTGACATGCGACTGGGACTTGAATATGCCCAGTCCTTCTGTCACAGGTACCGTAGCTGGCTATGATTCTCCAGGGGTGGATTTAGGGATGAGGGCACCCCTAGGCACAACAATTATGCCCCCCCCCCCCCCCTAATTGTATTATTTTCATTGATTACTTATAAGCCCTCATTTGATAACAGCCAATAATTTGTATTTATAAATAAGTCACTAACTGTGACATGTACTTTTATTATGAATACATATTTACTAAGTAGGACAGTTTACATGGGCAGTATCTGCATGTCCTATCCATTTACACTCTATTTAAGATGGAATATAGTACAGTACAGTGGATATTTTGCAGTTATTGGTACATTTTGGGCTGACAGTACTATCACAGGCATCCAAGTGCCGCCCCCAAACATGTGCCGCCCCTAGGCACGTGCCTCACGTGCTTAATGGGAGATTCGGCTCTGTGATTATCTCCTCTGGTACTTATGAGTTATCTGGGCGCCCGATTTTTTGATTGTATGCCTTAAGTTAAGGCATACAATCAGATGCGATGCGATACGATATCGCATCGCATCGCATCGCATGCGACCATCGGATGCGATGACCCGATTTTTCCATAGGAATCAATGTTAAAATGGACTGAGTCCATTTTAACATGGAATTCAATGGGAAAAAGGGGTCCTTTTCATACCCCTACTATCCAAGTGGGCATGGAGTTGGATATAAACCTGTGGCGAGCGTAGCGAGCCACCGAGCCCGAAGCGTGGCGAGCGAAGCGAGCCCCGCGAGGGGACGGTATTCTGTGTCCCCTCGCGGGGCTCGCTACGCTCGCCACGCTTCGGGCTCGGTGGCTCGCTACGCTCGCCACAGGTTTATATCCAACTCCATGCCCACTTGGATAGTAGGGGTATGAAAAGGACCCCTTTTTCCCATTGAATTCCATGTTAAAATGGACTCAGTCCATTTTAACATTGATTCCTATGGAAAAATCGGGTCATCGCATCGCATCGCATCGCATCCGATGGTCGCATGCGATGCGATGCGATGTGCCCGATCCGACCCGATTTAGAAATCGGGCGCCCAGATAACTCACAAGTACCTCTCCTCTTGACTGAGAAGGTGGGCAGTGTCATGGAGAGTCTGTGAGCCGGCTTTTCAGCACTGCTATAGCGCCACTCACACTCTCCCTCTGCCCGTCCTGCACAGATTATCAAGTAACAGTGGGGACCTGTGACACGCTAATTTGTTTTGTTCTGCTGGAACAGGTGTCCGTCCTGCAAACTTCCTGTTTGGTGTAACTGGCCACTACCAGCTACTGTGCTTTGACAGGCTATCCAGCCGTTACCAGCTACAGTACCGTGACAGGCTAACCAGCCGTTACCAGCTACAGAACCATGACGCTACCAGATACAGTTCTGTGGCAGGCTAAGCATCCGCTGTCACTTTGGATGAACCAACTGTTAACAAAATTCTAGATATTCCACTGTCTGCCTGTGTCAGTTGCTACCACTCCTCTGGAAGTAAAGTTATGCTATCTGGTACTTCTCTGGTGGTCAGTAGTTCTACAGCCTCCAAGTGGCAGTCATTATTCAAGCTCCAGTAATTCACTGCAGCTTGGATTCCTGGATTGCCAAAGTGGCATTCCTGATTTTACTATTTTCTCAGTTTAATTACCAAGGAGGCATTCCTTAGTTTTAATGCCCAGAATGTATCTTCTATTCTACTACCTAGGAGGCATTCCTTAGTTATACAGTATATTGCAGTGCCAGAATGGAGAATAAACACATCCAATCCTAGGGCAATATTAATGCAAGGGCTTACTGAGCAGCTGCCCTAGGGTCCCACAATTCTAGGGGCCCTCAAACAGAGGTTTGCTGGTGCCTCTGGAGTTTCTTGTGAGGCTAGCAGAGATTGCTCCCCGGCTGCTTTGGTTGTGAATTAAACAAAATCAGAGTTGCTGGGAAATATTCTATGGCCTGCAGCCAAACAGTTAATGACTGTAAGCATGAGCATTGCTGGATGGCTGATTGCATTGCAGGTGAGGAGACACCGCAGGAAGTTATGATTTTACATAAAAAGGGGCCCCAGTGCATTGCTTTGCCTAGGGCCCACAATGCCATTAAGATGGCCCTGCCATTTCCAAACGGAAGAAAGGCACTCATGATAATAAAGCAAACAAACTTGTATTGGCTTTGTACAGGGGAACGTGTCAGGTGTATGATCCCCATCCTCAGCCCCAACCTACAGCAAAAGGTACCCTAATACTCACCACATTTATACTTACAAGCGCCTGGAGCTCCTGGGCCCACCGCACGCAGCATCCCATTCACAGGAAGTGATCACCATTTACTTCTCAGCGAAAATGTACAAATGATGGATTTCACCTGCCTTCAGTGGGTCCCTCTATACAAATAATAGTAGCTGAGACATTTTTTGCTGCATATAAAAATGCCTATTTATCCAAAAAGATCTGTTGTGCCTATTTATCAAATAACTCCAGATGGCACAGGGTCTCCAATAAGAGTCTGCAGTATTCACTATCACTTTCTCCTGGGTTCTAAACCTTTGCAATTACAGCCATCAGGCCATGCAGGCACAGACGCTATAAGCTATACAAGAAATGGAAAGTGCATGAAAGTGCATGGGTAGGAAGTTCTCTACCCCTATGTAAATAATGGGGACTGTGAGGTAATCGGCCAAAGTGAGGATGTACTGTATCTCTGCTTCTAGTTGTCCCAATACCAAAAATGTATCTCAAACATCTGGAAACAGCTGTTTATGCATGGTTTTGTGTTGATAAATAGGCCCCTGAGGGCAAATGCATACTTGCCTACTTTTGAAAACCAGTTTCAGGGAGATTATAGTTGGTAATAGTATTTTACATGTCTAGTTCCATATACTGTATGAAGAGATTTTGTAAAGAGATTGTGAACGTGGCACCTAGAAGCGTGGGTGTGTACTGCTACATCTGAGTGGAATCTTTTGAAATTACTTATAGCCAAATGTAGATGAGCCTCAAAGCAGTTAGCAAGAGATACTATACCTGGTAAAGTGCTGGAAAATGGTGCTGATGATTCAAAGTAAATGTATCTATCATTCATTCCTTTTTCCCAAAAAAAAGTAACTGTGTAATGTGGGCTAGGTGAAATGAGGGAGATTGCTAGACTAATGAGGGAGAGAGGGAGATTGCTGCTATATCAGGGAGTCTCCTGCAGAATGAAGGAGGGTAGGCAGCTATGGATAAATGCTAAGAAACAACTGTGCTGTTTCATTTGCTTCCTATCACGCAGTCCCAGCAGACTAAATGAAGGTGTGCTTCTAAAGGGATATAGTCATGGAAAATCAGATGAACTGCAATTTATGATGAACTCAGCAACACGCACATCTGAGGGGAGACAGGAAAGGGAGCAGGAAATGAAAGATCTGGATGAGGTGTCTCAGTAATTAAAATGGCAGCGCAGCCATGACATAAAAGAAGCTGCTATTAATATATAAAAGTCGGGAATAAAGTGGCTCTATTACCACATCTTCTAATTCATTTAGGTCTCCTAAGATAAAGAGCGCAGTGAACTGTTCTAAAAAAAAGGTAATGGTAATATGATGAGAGCGATGACAGGGACCCAGGTTACTGTAGATTTAACCAAAGACATCCACTTATGTCAGCCGCCCACCCCGTGAAGACAGGTACCCACCCGCATTTGCATGGGTACTCCCAGGAAATGCAGGGCTTTCGCATCCAAATGGCCCCTACCCACCTCCTAAACACCCCCCACTTTGCAATCGCCATGGAGACTATGCAAGTCTCCGTCAGGGCCGGCTCTACCATTAGGCAGCTTTAGGCATCTGCCTAGGGCGCCGGGATCTGAGGGGGTACCACCAAGTCTGCAAATCAAAAAATCAAGGATGAGGATCCTTGTTGTACTTAATGCAGGTGGCAGCTGTGGAACTTCTAAGACTTCACCTCCATATTTTCTCTTGAGAAACTACATTGCTGCCCACTCCTCCTTGTACTCTGTTGCGTGTAGCAAAGGGGAGGGTGCAGAGGGCCTCCAGGAAAAGAAGGGGGTTTCCTACCTTTCCAGGGGGGCTGGGAAAACCACATGATTTTTTGGGGGAGGGGAGTAGGTTGAAGTTTTGCCTAGGGTGCTGAGAAGCCTTACACCGGCCCTGGTCTCCGTAGGCACCCACATAGAAGCCCTGCACATGCGACTATGCTCATGCACAGAGCTTCAACATCGAACCCCTTGTGCGAACACTCCGGGACGTTCAGTAACCAGAATCAGGGCCATAGTGCATGGATATAGTCAGTGGCCATATCCAGGAGTTTAGCTGTCAATAACAATGCGCTTGATGCCGACCCGATTGAACAGCTGCTAATTTTCGGAGCCCACCGATCAGGTTTAAGCCAACCCGCCAGACTGAAATCTCGCCCCGTGCAAGCCTGTAAATTGCTTAGGACGGCTTGTTGAAATATCGGAGGCCTGCAAATAGATTTGTAAGCTGCTCACCATTGAATGAACCCAGAAAATTAAATTATATACTTCACAAGAAAGTGTATAAATACACAGATGCCTATAGCATTCATATATAGCTTGTCATTATTCTAGTTGAGAATATAAAAGCAAATTATTGTGGGTTTTAACTGACGCTACAATTTACCATAAAAAGACATGGTCCTTTATTTTTAGTTTTCACACTGATGGCTTGTACACTGAGGAGTAGAGGCTACATACTGTACTTATGGATGTGAACTCTCTTATTTGTAGTTTCCTAGTTACATAATTCTATGAAGGTAGTGTTCCCCAGTTAGCCCAGACTAAGCTTCTATAGTTAGTCTGAGCATTTCAAGCATCTCTGGTTTCTCAAAATACACCCAGAGATATATATATTTAATTAGAAGTCGCACACTGAAATTGTAGGATTCATGATATAATGAGCGGTTTACTCTTACTATAAAAAAAAACCTTGGCTAGCTGACATTTTTGTGGACCAATCTTCTAAACCGCACTCAATATTTATTTTTTGCAATGAAAAATAACTGTTATGTAAACTAGCTGCACGTGTTTCTCTTTATGTTAATGACACAGAGAACAATATTTTAATTTCTGTTAGTGCATTAACCTACTTACTGCCACATAGAGCTGCTGGCGCATCACAAAATACATGCCCACATGGGGCCTGATGCAGAGATGTCTGCAGTTGAGCCACAAACTAAATTGTGACCCTAAAATTTCAGAATTGAGACCAAATTCAAAGCAGCAACTATTGTATCTTAGATGAACGCTGGCTGGGTTAAATACCAGATTACACAACATATAACATGTAACATTTACTAACCTAGATGTAATATTTAATAGTTTAGTCTCAGGAAAAGTGTCATATTTCCACAGCCACTGGAGATTACAATAATATGCGGGACTGGTAACTATATTACACGTACACCACTTTTACACCAAAACTGCCGGGTCGCACTCGGGTTTTTGGACCCGAATGTGACCCGGCAGTTGTTCTTTTTTACACCGGCGACCCCCTGGATTATGCTAGGTAGGCGACGCCGGGGAATTTGGGCACTGAGCTGGCACTCGGAGATTACATCATCTCCAAGCGTCGGGAAACCCACCGACCGTCACCCCCGCAATGCCGTCCAACATGCTGGGGGCAAGCCCAGCACCGAGGTAAGCTGCTGGGCTGCCCCCAGCCTCCGTGCGCCCCCCAGTCTCTGTCCATGAGGTGAATGGAGGCCGCACGCAGGCATCCATTCACCTCTGCCCAGCCTCCGCTGCTGTCTGCATAATACCACAGATAGCAGCAAAGCTGTACGCAGCCCCTGCCCAACCTCTGGACTGACCGCAGGATGCTGCGGTCCGGAAGTTGGTGCTTCCTGATTGGAGGAAATGGGTCCCTAGGTCGGATGACCCGGGTTAGCCATTTACATGGCCCCGGACTCCCGAACATTTGCCGGGTCGGCCATCGGGTAACAGGACCCGGGTTATTTTTTTTTTTTCCCTTTTACACCAAGCCCCGGGCCCAGACTGGAGCGGCAATAACCCGGGTCGCGGCTCTGGTGTAAAAGGGGTATTATTGCCTCTAAAGGAACTTATAATCAATTTGATGCCTCTAGAACTTTGAGCCACCATATTAAGCCTCAATAACTCTATAATTAAATCAAATGCCAGCAATATATATTTTATGTTGTTAGTCCTGTTTGTCTCCTTGACTGTCGACCATAGTGGTTGACCTTTTGGCAGTCGACCTAATGACCACATACCAGTTCAAATAGGGGATCCATACTAATATCCAGTGAGTCAGGTTCTGATGACAGTTGGTAGCAGCTGGTGGGTGTTATATACAGGGTGACACCTGAGAGGAGCTAGTATTGTACTGACACTCTACACAGTGACGCATGTCAGGCTGCAAATGCGCCATGACATCAGAATGTGGAGGTCACATCTCCTGCCAGCTTTACTAGTCTTATCAGAATAATATTTCAGACCATTGGATAGTGTATACCAAGGTCTTTTGTGAGCAGTGCTATTGCCCAAGGTGGCATCATCACTGCCCCACGGCTTGCAGGGTTCATGAAATGACATGTAGCATGTGAAGCTGCCCTCTGTGTCATTTGAATGCTCTGAGCATGCATTGCACACCCTGTACTGCCCCTGGAGGGGGACACTCTGGGCAGTGCTGTATTATCTGGTGCCAACAGCCCTGCTCCCTCAGTGTGTGATCAGTATGTTGGGTGCGTGGCCACATAAGGGGGCAAAATTGCTGTATATAACACTACAATTAGAACTGAAGATAGATGGGCATAGTAGTAAATAAGTTCACCTACAGTATGATTTCCTGTTACTCCCGTTACATACACTTACTTGTATGGATCTGGTGGTGCATGCACTTTTATTACAAGAATTTAAGTAATTTTTTTAACATTTATCAATTTACATATATTCATATGTTTAGATTCTTGTCAGGAAACTAAAAAGTATTTTATTATTATTTTATTTTAATAGGGGATTTCCAGAATTTAAAACGTTTGATGTTTTCTTTTTCAGTTGTTCTACTTTTTCCTATGATGAAGGATAAAGTTATTGCAGTTGTATTAGGTAAGTTATTTATCGATAAACTTGACATGCCATATTATTTATATTTACTGTGGGGGAGGTTGCACTACATTCCCTTGCTCATGGCATTCTGTGACTGTCATTTGTCTGTGCGGTGGCGATAGTACCGGAGACAATGCAGTTGATTGCCGCAAATCCTTCAAAAGTGAAAAAAATGGAGAGTGACAAACCACCAACCAACCAGTCTTTGAAAGAATTGATACTCCTCACCGGGAGCTATGCAATGTAGTAGGTCTACGGGATATGGTCACTAGATCGACAGTCATAAGGTCCACAAGCATGTGAAAGTGCCCTACCATCCACTATGACGTGGAGAGATAATAAAATAGTGTGCCGAGCGTAGTTAGAAGACGCAGTGCACTTTTTCTGTGTCATTGTTGTCTGTGTTGACATTAGAGACAAAAAAGTCTGTTTGAATGTCAACTGAATGCTTGTGTTGACCTAATAACCCTGTTGACCTAAAGCCATGTCAAACTTTTTCTGTGTCGTCCTAAAGTTTGTTGACCTTAGTTTGCTCGACCCAATAACCCATATCCAGGTCTACAATGGCAAACTCCACCTCTGCTTTAAAGGCTCCATTACCCATGTATTAATACTACATATTGGGCAGAATGCAGCAAGCAAGTGGCAATGCTTGCCGCCACTCTCCGATGTATGCATGAAGATTTTAGCAAAGAACAGCTGGTATGGTAAGAGTTGTCCTTTGTGTCGCCAGGACTTCCTGGTTTAGGACCCGGAATCTTATCTGTGCATGCGTCCAGTGACGCATCCCACACGAGATACTGGGAGGGATCTGGTTGGATCCATCAGAGCATGGAGCCACGATAGAAGCCCATAGACTTCTATGGGCAATGCAGATCGTAAGATGGTGTTTTCCAACGCATCTTAGTCCTGGAATCTATCACATTCCGGGGCTTGGTGTATACGCGGACTGCGGGCAAACCGAGAACTGTGTTTTCAGAACTGTGATTTTTGTAGCAGTGGAGACAATAGTGATAACTGATTAGTGCGTAGAACAGGAAAATTGTAGATGTGTCCTTGGCCAGATGTAATAGGATGCAATTTTTAAAATGTGCCCAGAACAGTACTCCGAATTCAAGAAGAGGCCTAATTAGTGTCTTAAAGCGTGGCACAATTGCAGTGTCATCCCTTGATTCTATACCCCTTTTTATACACGCTAGTATCTTATTTTTCCATTTCCAATGCTCCTATCTCTACCCCATTAAGATTGTAGCTGGCACACTGATTATTTTCCCAAGATGCATAATCATACAAAGGCATTGTCTATTTATCTGCCCTATTTATCTGGCCACTCCTCCAGTTTGTTTAATACCCTCTGTAGCATGGATACATCCTGATGTGTTTTAATCACTCTGCTCAATTTAACACCTGCAAAGATGGACACTTTGCTTAATATACCATCCTGTATATTGCTGATAAATACAGTATGTTATATAGAAGTGTCCCTAACACCGAAACCTGGGGTACCCCACTTGGTACTGATATCAAATTTGAACAGGTACCATTTAAAGCCACTCTCTGTTCTCTGTCAAAAAGCCAGTTTTCCACCGATATACAAATTCTTTCCCCTAGTCCCAATAGCTCCGTTTTGTGGATCATCCTCTTGTAAAGCACCATGTTGAACATCCATGTATACCACGTTGATTGCATTGCCTTTTTCTATGTTCATACTAACTTCCTCATAGAAGCTGATCAGGTTAGTTTGGCACAAGCAAACCTTTACAACCCTATGTTGGTTCCTGCTGATTATATTATTTTGCATTAAATATTCTTGGATGCCATCTCTTAATATTCCCTCAAATATTTTTCCTACAACCAATGTTAGGCTCGCTGGTCTGTAATTTACCGGGTCTTCCCTTTTACCCATTTTTAAACATTGGTACCACTTCCACTAATCTCCAGTCCCTAGCTACCAAACCTGAATAGCCAGCTTACTACATTTTGCCCATAGTCTCTAGTGTATACCCAGCCTAACAGTGTCCCACCATCAGTAACTTTGTTCCACGACAGTCAGAGTATCCCTTTTTTTATAATAACACTAGACGAGTGTAACTATGAGAATATATAATTTTTTCCCCAAATGGTGTTCTCAAAGTGATATATGGTGGTTTCTTATCATCTAACCCAGTGATAGATAACCTTGACACTCCAGCTGTTGTTGAACTACACATCCCAGCATGCCCTGCATCAGTTTTAGCATGGCCAAATAGTAAAACTGTAGCAGGGCATGCTGGCATGTGTAGTTCACCAACAGCTGGAGTGTCAAGGTTAGCCATCACTGATCTAACCCATGATTATTTATTACTACATGTCAGGATTTCTTTTAATTATCACTTCCTAGACGGGATGCAGTTCAAATCCCGGCGGTCGGATTCCCGGCATTCAAAATCCCGACGCCGGAATCCCAACCGCCGAAATCCCGACCTCCGAAATCCCGACACTTTCTCCCTCCATGGATGTCCACGACACCCATAGAGGGAGAATAAATTAGTGTGCTGAGCGTAGCGAGGCACCGGGCCCGCAGTGTGGCGAGCGCAGCGAGCCCGCAAGGGGGGACAATCCACGCCACCCCCCCCTCCCCCCCTTGTCGGGATTTCGGCGGTCGGGATTCCGGCGTCGGGATTTTGTACCCCGAGATTACCCTGAAGCTAATAGGTGCTTTCTTCATAAGCCCAGAAGCTAATAGGTGCTTTCTTCATAGGTCCAGAAGCTAATATGTGCTTTCTTCATAGGTCCAGCACACAGTTTTGGATTTTGTATGCACATTTTATAAATGGTTTACTGCTTTCATTTTTATGTCTGTGGTCTGGTTGTGTGCATATGTGTATATTGGCGTATGTATGATGTAAGCCTGGCACATATGGTATAGGTGCAGTGATAGATATTGTATATGTGCAGGGATCAGTGTATGGGGGGGGGGGGGGGCAGATGCACAATTTGGCTTTTTGCTGTACAATTTATATTGAATATAGGCTCCACTCAGGTCCAGTATCTTTATGCTAATTGTTGTTCATCAAAACATGTCTTTTGTAACTGATGCAGAGTTGAATGCCTGCCAGTTTGAAGAGCATATTCTGCATATACTGGCACTGCCCAAGCTCAGGAAATGGGTACACAGAAATGTGGCATCTACACTTATGAGTAGAGAGGCAAAAAAATTTTGCTGACTTTCTGGCTGCCCCCTCCTGGAGGTGGCAATGAGGTGGGCACAGCAGGATAAGTGGTGCAGCATCAGTGGGCAATGCTGCTGAGTGTCTCATGGCAAGTTTGTGTCATTGTGTTCCCGGCCCCCGCTATACCATGCCATCTGGGCAAAGCCAACTGTAGGAAATTTCAATAGCCATTCCAGGAGAATAGGTAAGTATGTGAAGGTTAAATAACAAGAAGGTGACTAGCGCTCAGGCTATAACTTGATAACGGAGATGATATCTAGTGTGGTACAGCTTGCGTGTAAAGCAGGGTTATAAATAACAACAGTGTGCCAGTATAATGAAAGCAAAGGTGTTTATTGTCATTTAGTAAAAAATGACATCCAATGGTGGGGGGTGGGGGTGGTGAGGGATGGGAGCCCTCTATAGGAGGGGTGTGGGGGGCTGGTGGTGGCTGCAAGAGCCAGAGTCCAGAGTCTTACAGTAAAAAGTCACACAAGCACACTCCGTTTCACCTCCTGCGGTGAACACAGTCTGTGTGCTGGGTTGAGATGGATGCTGTGGAGATATTAGTGCACAGAGAAATCGTTTGGCTGAAGATGGTAGGTCACAGTCTTATCATAGGGTCATGGTAAGTGTCCAGGTGTCGCTCAGGTTAAAGAGCGTCCTCTCTGCTGGCCAAGCGGTGCACCTAACACTTACCTGATACCGCTGATGTCCTCAATCCTTCCGTCCCTCGCCGCTTCGCCGCTGAGTGGACTGTATCCTGCTGGTGTCTGCACAGCCGTGCAGATCACCAGTGAGTAACCGCGTCGCTTCAACAGAGACAGAAGTACTTCCGGGTCCCGCTGGCTTGCGTTCGCCGGGTGCTCCTGATCTCTGGAGTAACTCGGCTCGGGATGAGGTGCTGGGACAGCACCTCATACACAGCCATCTACAACAAGCCTCCTCCCCTCTGGGAGTGCAGCCCGAGTTACTCCAGAGATCAGGAGCACCCGGCGAACGCAAGCCAGCGGGACCCGAAAGTACTTCTGTCTCTGTTGAAGCGACGCGGTTACTCACTGGTGATCTGCACGGCTGTGCAGACACCAGCAGGATACAGTCCACTCAGCGGCGAAGCGGCGAGGGACGGAAGGATTGAGGACATCAGCGGTATCAGGTAAGTGTTAGGTGCACCGCTTGGCCAGCAGAGAGGACGCTCTTTAACCTGAGCGACACCTGGACACTTACCATGACCCTATGATAAGACTGTGACCTACCATCTTCAGCCAAACGATTTCTCTGTGCACTAATATCTCCACAGCATCCATCTCAACCCAGCACACAGACTGTGTTCACCGCAGGAGGTGAAACGGAGTGTGCTTGTGTGACTTTTTACTGTAAGACTCTGGACTCTGGCTCTTGCAGCCACCACCAGCCCCCCACACCCCTCCTATAGAGGGCTCCCATCCCTCACCACCCCCACCCCCCACCATTGGATGTCATTTTTTACTAAATGACAATAAACACCTTTGCTTTCATTATACTGGCACACTGTTGTTATTTATAACCCTGCTTTACACGCAAGCTGTACCACACTAGATATCATCTCCGTTATCAAGTTATAGCCTGAGCGCTAGTCACCTTCTTGTTATTTAACTTACCCTGGGTTTGGACAAACCAGACTTAGCAGCCGGCAACCGAGGTAGAGCGCCCACTCTCACTCTCCTGTTAAGTATGTGAAGGGGCATACTCTCAGAGGCAAAATGTACAATGGGTGTATTTACTCAACTGAGTAAATGAGCCTACCCTCCTGGAAACTGCAAGAGACTTTTTGGGATAGAGAAAAGTGAAGTGGTCAGGATGTGGATAAAATAAATGCTTACAGACTTTGTAGTTGTGTGAAAGAGGCAGGGATACAATACACAATTGCATCCAAGAACCAGTAAATCACGGACATTTCAGAATCAGAATCAGCTTTATTGGCCATTTATACTTGCGTATACTTGGAATTTTTTGTGGTAACAGTGCAGCATCAAGCAGGGAACACAAGGGGGGGGGAGATAGGAGGGGCATAACATACATCATATACATTTCACGTAAATGGAACAGTTCAAGTTAGAATTTGGGACGTTCAGAATTGTTAAGTTGGTGGACAGCTATTGGGAAGAAGTTTTTCCTGGTTCTTGCCGTCCATGCTGGGATGGACCTATAGAGCCTGCCTGACGGAAGGGGTTCAAACAGGTTGTGGCCAGGGTGTAGCTTGTCCGCCGAGATCTTCCCTGCCCGCTTCTTGACCCTGGCTAGGTATAGCTCTTGGACCGTTTGGAGGTCCGCCCCGATGATCTTTTTCTGCCATCCTCACCACCCTTTGCAACTTTCGTCTGTCATTCTCGTTTGCATCTCCATACCAGATTGTGATTGAGGAGCATAGAACAGACTCCACTATGGCAGTGTAGAATATGAGCAGCAGCTCCTGCGGGATGTTGAATTTCTTGAGTTGCCTCAGGAAGAACAACCGCTGCTGGGCCTTCTTGACAGTTGTTGTAATATTGGGCCCCCATTTGAGCTCACAGGAAATCTTTGTACCTAGGAATTTGAAGGAGTCGACCATAGACACCACTCTGTCAGATATTATGAGTGGGTGCATGGCATTTGGTTTCCTTCAGAAGTCCACCACCATCTCCACTGTTTTGAGGGGGTTCTTGAGGATGGGGTCTAGTGGCAACGTAGTCCAGCCCCACCCCTCAAAGCAGCCTGCTGCATCTTCTTTAGGGCTTCTCTCAGGACAGGTGCCTGATAACAACGATGACTAGCAGCAAACTAGGAGCATATGTTATCGCCTCCTCTGGCATAAGCCAGACGTGCCAGATGGGCAGTCTGGCCCTGTTTTTCCCGATCTGTAAAGTTGGGATCTGTATATGGGCTATGATAAACCATTCTTCCGTACATGTAAAAGTAAGCCCAATGAGCCCCTTTATCTTGAACAAGATGGTATCTGTCCTATTCTGATTAGTTTGCCCATAGTAAAGTATCATAATCACTTATCAAAAGACATACATTATAAATTAAATATATTATGTATACATATTGAATTAGTTTTTCTTTTTTCTCCCTTAGTTTTGATCCTGGCTTGTACTTGTGTATCTTCCAAGAAGAATAAAAAGAACAGGCAACGTATGTTTTGTTCATGTAGTATGAATGTATATTTTATACAACGTACAATGTGTAATATCTTGTTCTCTTTTTTTAAACAACCACAGTGCCACCTAATGGTCTTATTGATTTAAAACAACATTATAATTTGCTGTATAAGACATGCATGTCATTTATAATTAATATTCCTTTTTTGTACAAATTTCAAGTAAAAATACCTATCAAAATAAGTTTATTTGGGTATTTTCTAATTTATTAACAACCTTCCTTACAGTCAATATTGTATTATGTATGCTGACTCCAACAGTTCAGTTGAATTTCCTTATACCGTTTATGAGTATTGCTGATTTTTTAGACCTCGCGCATGCACGCTTTGAACTGTACGTATGCGCAATCTTTCCATAATCGGTTGCTGTGCAAATTCACACAGAAGCGATCGGGCCTGAATATCCCCCCCATGTCTTTATAGTCGTTGCTTTGTGCACTGGGTAACAGTCAAGTTTGAATAGAAAAGGGCCTTCCCCAAACTGTTGGCACAGAGCATGGCATTGTTCAAAATGTCTTGGTATGCAGAAGCATTAAGATTTCCCTTTACTGGAGATAAGGGGCCTAGTTCAAAACTTCAAACCCTAAAATTTTACCCTGCTCGCACGCTTATGGGGCATCAAATGCTTTAGTGCAAATTCCTTCTGTTGTAAAGTGCATCCGGTGCAGTAATTTTGGCTAATAGGACCGACCCCTATGTGTCTGTGTAGTTGTTGACCTCGCTCTGTGAATGTATGTGGTCTTCTGCTTCATGTCTGAATTTCTGTAGTGGAGGTCACTGAGTTGTCAAGACCACCTATTTTGTACCACAAACCTTTGCAAATGAGGCTGCATGCTTGATCTGCTCTAACGGTGCTGGTCGTGTTCTCCCTCTCCTGCTGCACCAGGACCTCTGTGAGACAAAAGATACTTACCCAGCATGGGGACTGCTCTATCTACTAATGTCCACATGTCATACAGCCTTATAAAAGCGGTGAGCAAACACAGTGTGTGGTGGAGGTCAAGCAGGTAGGCGGTCACTGAGTAGACAATGTCTAGGTCGACCACTATTGGTCGACAGTGACTATGTCTAAGCTTTGAAATGGTCGGCATCCCCAATTTCGACATTGTCAAAAGATCGACACAAGCTTATGGTCGACATAGACATGGTCAACACTTTTTCATGCTATCCAAGTGGGCATAGAGTGGTAATATAATTGTATCTTGTGCGCAGCGAGGCACCGTGCCCAAAGCACTTATATGGTGTCCATGTCGTCAGATACTGTATTTATGTTTTGTATTTCAGACATTTTAATTGTTATTATATCAGTTTAAAAAAAAAATTGTATATGTATTCCGGTGCACTCTCTTTATAATGTAAAATGACCCCTTTTTGGCTTGGCCTATATACACCTGTGGCAAAGGGTCTGATTGAAATACCTGAGTAGGGTAGGGTGAGGTTACTAAAGGCTCTGCACACTGCTCCAGACCTACAGTATGGGCATAAACCTTATTGTTTATTTGCACAGATGCGCCTCACATTGACTGTGACATCAAAGCAGGGAAGATAGTCAACCCAGAATTCCTTGCAAAATGTCCTGCTGGATGCCAAGATGGGAAGCATCGTGTTTATGGCACAGACATATATGCCTCTTTCTCCAGCATCTGCATGGCTGCAATCCACAGGTCTGCAGGTTTGAATGTCTGATAAGTCATTTATTTGTACACGTGATCAGCAATATACTGTAAAGCTTTCTTCAAATTGATAAAAGGAACAAATCCACATGATAGATACAGTATTATCAGATCTGCTGTGGAATATCACAAGGCAGAAAGGCTGTACAGTTGTTTGTTTGTGTATGTGTGTACTCAGCTGGGTCACCGTGACTTACTTAACCAATGAGGAATAGAGAGTATTGTTCTGCTTGGTTTGTGTGTTGTTTGTGTACAGTGCAAATTCAGCAAAGGTGTCATTAGGACCAAATTCCTCAATCATAGCTAGATATGTGAGTCCAAACCAATGGTCTTAATGATCCAAATATATTTATTTAAAAAGCAATTCCAGAAATCTAGTCAGCCTATGAAAATGATTCTGCCATATATAATCTATCTTTCTATTGAGAACAATTGCTGAAACCACAGACTGGACACAGTGGGATGATTCTGCATCACGTCCAGCTCTGTGTTTCTCTGCAGTATTCTATGTGTCCTACTTGCCTATGTACGTTACTCTCTGCCCTATACCGAGTGTCCCACTTTTTCTCTCCATCCATGTAATGGGCATCTAAGCAGCATCTGAGCAGTAATAATTGAGGAGGTCACAAATGAGCCATGTTGTGGGAGTGTCATGGATGTGTTGTAGGCATGTAACCAGAGTTCCGTCCCATCCCAAGTTGTGCAAATATCAAAGGAACCTCTGTTTCAGATGGATCTATTGCTCCCAGCATGGTATTAGTATTAAGTGCTGAAATCTACAGTATACTGACTGCAGATGGAAGACCATGCCACCCCCACTATCAACGCAAAGCCGAAGCGCAAACCCAAAGCATGCCGAGCGCAGCGAGCCCTCGAGGGGCGGCGGTACGCGTCCTACGACCTTTTCATACCCCCACTATCCACGTCGGCGTGGAGTTGATTTTACATAGTGTGGCGAGCGCAGCGAGTCACCGAGCCCAAAGCGTGGCGAGCGCACGCATATTACTTCACATGTATTCCGCGTCCCCTCGCGGGGCTCGCTGCGCTCTCCACACTTCCGGCTCTGTGGCTTGCTGCGCTTGCCACACTATCTAAAGTCAACTCCAAGCCGATGTGGATAGTGGGGGTATGAAAAGGTCGGAGGACGCGTACTGCCGCCCCTCGCGGGCTCGCTATGCTCGCCACACTTTGGGTTGCCGTTGATCCTGGGGTTGCCATTTAATATTGTAAGGACCCATCAGGGTGCTTGTACAATCAAAAATCGTATACGATCGCATCGTATGCCATACAATGGCATACGATGCAATATTTTATTGTACAATATCGTATCGCATCGCATACCATCATATACCTTATTTAGTGTAATGGTATACGATGCGATGGACACCGTGCTAGGAAACAAGTACCGTCCTGGCTTACTCAGTGCTGTGAACAGTGGGGAAACCATTCAATGGTGAGTGATTGCGATTGGTTTTCCCATACTTTGTATCACTGCGATCGCATTCGCAGCCAAACACATGGGTGGGATTTTACCTGTGCGGGGTGGCATTTACCTGATCGCTGGACTCCGAAAACCTGCAGCCCAGTGATCAAGTCTGAATCAGGCCCAAAGTGCAGTGGATGTACTACTTCATATATGATAGAAGAAGTACTGTCGGAGGCACAACTGAGCTTTGTAAGCACATACTCTGCCACCTCATGTTAAGACACCAGTCTCTTCTTGCTAACAGCTGATCTCTTATGTCTCTGGCAGGTTCCCACATTCCTACACACAGCAGAGATGCTGCTACTGAGCATGTGCAGTAGCTCCGTGCCCTTGTTATAGCCACAGCTCCATGGTCTTCAAGCCTCTGGCAGTATCAGGGTAGTGGGGTTTCCAGGCAGCTGGAACCCTCCACATACACCCTCCTCCTCATGCACCTTCCCCCATGCATCTGCCCATGCCAGTGTTTGGGCAATATAAATCTAACATCTTTTGTCAATGTTATGCTCTTTCATAAGATTATAATAAAATAATACTGTATAATAATAAATTATAATTACTCTCAAACTTGCATTTAAGGTAACATCTAAGAATCCATATGTGAGTTTTACCTATCAGTTTAAATTGAGAATAACATAAATGTGTCTTTGCCAGTGGTGTCATTGACAACTCAGGAGGAAAGGTTCTTGTGCGGAAGGTAGCTGGGCAGTCTGGCTACAAGGGAAGTTTCTCCAATGGTGTGCGGTCACTGTCCCTTCCACGCTGGAAAGAGTCCTTTGTTGTAGGAGGTAATAGCTAACAAATTACTGACCTAGAAATCTGTTGCTCTACCATTTTACCAGTTTCTGTTTGGTTGTGTTTTACAATTGCTATAGTATCTTTACATTAAGGGGTAGATGTATGAAGCAGTGATGAGGGAGGAGAAGTGATAAAGTGCCTGGTAATCAGCTCCTAACTGTCCCTTTTTAAACCCAGCCTGTAACTTAACAGTCAGGAGCTGATTGGCCAGTGATAAAGTACCAGGCACTTTATCACTTCTCCTCCCTTATCACTGCTTCATACATCTACCCTAAGCTACATATGTGCCATTTAGTTAAAATATTAGAATTATTTTAAGTGAATGGGCTGATGTAGCGAGATCTGTGTACATTTCCATAAGGTAACTTACCTAAAAGTGCTCTGTATATGTATTTGTGTATGAAATTTATATGGAGAGGATATATATATACGGTCGACGGATCGAAGATGTCTAGATTGACAATGTTATGGTAAAACCTGTCTAGTTAGTCGACCACGTCTAGATTGACAGTAATGGAAGTTAGATGCCAGCATTAGAGCGACAGTAATGGGAGTTAGACGCCAGCGTTAGAGCGACAATAATGGACGTTAGACAACAGTGTTAGAGCGACAGTAATGGAAGTTAGACGACAGAGTTAGAGCGACAGTAAGGGAAGTTAGATGCCAGCGTTAGAGCGACAGTAAGGGAAGTTAGACGACAGCGTTATAACGACAGTAATGGAAGTTAGACGACAGCGTTACAGCAACAGTAAGGGAAGTTAGAAACCAGCGTTAGAGTGACAGTAATGGAAGTTAGACACCAGCGTTAGAGCGCCGGTCACATGGTCGACATGTGTTGTTCACTTTCTTTGGAGCCAAATAACATAGACATAAGTGTATGGGCCATATGTTGTACCTGGTGTAACCTGGGCACACATACTACTGAAACAGAACTCTGCATCGGCCCTAATGTCTATTTTACCCGGGCCCGGGTCTGTTGGAGGGACCCTGGTCCCATACCCCCCCTCCCCCAATGCAGAGACTGGGCATTTAGAGTAGAGAGCAGAGGCTGCCGCAGCCTCTGCTCTCTCTCCCCCACTCAGCACATGCTGCTCAGTGCTGAGTGCAGAATGGAGGAGAGAGGCAGCTGCAGCAGCATCCTGTGGGCCAGCACACATCCCGCACCCCCTGCAAAAAAATATTCTTCAGGGATGTGGCCACGCCCCTCCCATTGACCACACCCTATTATTCTGTGGCCCACTTTCAGCGCCAGTTTGAAGACGATTAGTTAACGTGTTCCAGAGTTATCTTGAAACACCCATACATACACACACATCCATTATACTTATGTAGATACTAAGAAGTAACGAGTGCGGGATGGAAACCTTTTATACTTAATATATAACTTTAGGGGGCCCACTAACTTCTGCACGACTCTTTGCAATTCAGAAACAGTACAATAAACAGTGTAAATTGTTTCTGTAGAATTGCACAGGAAAATGTATGCTGTTTTGTCTACTGCATAACAGTCAAATATCCGCCTGATTCAGAGTTGTACGCAGACCTGATATTTTCACATATTGAGCAATTATTGCCAGACTGCACATATGTCTAAATCGGGAGGCTCCCAAATATTGGGTCCCACTCCCGGCCCTCCGGAAACGCGTCACCCCCTGACTGCGGCATTTAAATACTACAGCATTTCTAAAATGTCATAATTGTGTCATTTTAACCCCGCCCTCTCCATGGAGATATGCAAATCTGTTTATTTGCAGTCCTAGGGACGGGGCTTGATGACATCATGCTCAAGCCCCCCATTTCCCCGAAGTGCTGCTGTGTCTCCTCTTCAGGTTTCTCCCGAAGAGGAGACTAGAAAAGTAGGCAACCCTGGCCTAAGTCAGTAACTGGGACCGTCAGTGGCCATGCTGCGTGACTATAGAGCTACTGAGAAGGTCGATAATGAACTGATCTGTGACAGATGCTAAATTTTTGTACATAGCCCCTTAGTTTTAGAAAAAGCTAACAGAGTTTATTAATAATATTAGTAATCTTAGAATGATTGTTTAATAGTTCTTTTTGGTGTTTGTTCCCAGAAGGTAAAGGGAAGAAAGGCGTCTCTTATCCCACTGTTCTTGAATACGTTGAAGTAGGTAAGTTTTTGTTCAAATTGGTAAACAACAGTGATCTCCATATGTTTTCAAATACACGTGTTTATAATGCAAAGGCATTATTAAGGTTCATACACACTGATGATGTGAAAATCGCTGATTTTTCACAGGGGTTGAACGACTTTCCATAGCAGGATGCTATGGAGACCGTCCACCACGTTGCTCATCTGCTGGTAATACCAGCCGATGAGCGCCTGCCGTCGGCAATTATGCGGGAGCACGCATCAGCAATCACCGCTCATCGCTGGCCTGTAAACATTGGGCAGATTCTGAGCTGAAAGCGGCTGAAACAGCAAAACTGAGCTGCTTTCAGCTTAAAGTCTCCCAGTGTGTGTGGGCCTTTAATATTAATGATCATTCATATTTAGTTAAGAAAACTTTTTAAATATTTTTTTATATTTTATATTATACATATTTAGAATTTATTGAAGCTTTTGGCCATGTGTAAACTTTGGCTCAATGTATAGTGCTATGTTTAGGGGTAACCAATGTTTATTTTCAATGTGAGTTGTGGGCCCAGATGCAAAAATATATTTAGCATCCCCCTCCTCTACCCCAACCCATGATGTCATTGCTGGTCTGGGCAGCAATACGTCCCTTAGTGCTCAGGGGCCCCAATGCAATGCACCTTCTGCACCAATGGCAGTGCTGCTTCTGTATTAAGCTCCATTAAGCAAAACTTTCATAGATGGCTATAACGGATCTTGACGGCCGCTCCACAAGCACAGAATGACCCTGGGTCATAAACCTGACAGTTTTCATAGCGCAAAAGTCAGCAGGAAAAGCTGCCATTTATGTTTATATTTGCATTTATTCAAGCAAACGGTATTAGTAAATGCTGCTATGCATGTGATTAGTGATGGGATGTATCGCATGCAAGATCACAACCTGCACTTACAGTAACATTTATATCAACAAAAATTTGCCAGTTCTGAGTACCACTGAGCACTATCACAATAAAAGTGCTGGGAATAACCCAGATCAGGGTGCAGAAACCAGCCTAAATAATGTAATATCTTTAAATCTTATGATATTATCTATAACAATTAGAGTTAATCGCAAATACAAAATCTTTTTAAAATGGGAAAAACCATGTTTACTGCAGGTGGGGCAGATGCAACATGTGCACAGAGAGTTAGAGTTGGATAAGTTATTTTGTTTTTGTGCAGCGTAAATACTGGCTGCTTTTTTTTACACTGCAAGTTAGATTTCAAATTATATTTGAACTCGCCCCACCCAAATCTAACTCTCTCTTGGTTTTGCCCATTTGAGAAAGATTTTGCATTTGCAATCAACTCTGAATCAGGCCCTATATGTGCTGCATAAGGCCAGGTGGCCTAAATAGCATATCAGTTGCAATAGTCAGAAGCTAAGAAGTTCAAAGCAAACACTATGGACCCTTAATATTAAACTTAAATAAAATAATAATAATAATAATAATAATGACATTGTCTCATTTAGAAGTTGTACATAGAGAAGTGCGGCCCCCGATTGTATCTACAACAATTGCAACGACAGTTGCAACCACCACCCCTCCCACCACTACACCGGAACCTACAACACAACCCACTACAACACCAAGGCCTACAACCACCACAACTGTAACCACCACCACCATTACAACTACTACAGCTAGGACAAGACCACCACTGGTACGGGCAAGAGATTCAGGTCGGTATGTTGGGATAAAATCATAACATTATTATTATGCCAATATGAAATGTCTGGTTGTTAATAATGTTTGTATATAAATTAGATTTGTGACAAATGTCATACATGATTTAGCACAGAACTGTGGCATAAAAATTCTGTAACTATAATGTCCTGATGGGATCATCTAAACTCGCATCAGACAGGAGTGCAGCAATTAGATACACATGGAATTGGTGTTTCACCTAAAGGGCCTTTAGGTGAACAAAGGACTTTTAGGATGTGGCCTTGTTTTTCTAAGCTCCACTTCTCTCATTGTGTTGTGTTGTCCATGCCAAACATCCTCATCCCCCCCTTCTGTCTCTCTAGCCCACACAAGTGTCTTTCCAGCCTGAGCTGAACAAATCTTTGCAGACTTTAGCCCCAGTAGGGTGCATTGTAACCTACTTCACCCCCTCCACCACCCCCCACCAAAACCCAATTTCCAGCTCCTCAAGCGAATGCATGGAGGTAGCATTTTAGAAGTTTCACAGCTGCCACCTGCATTATGTACAACAAGGATGTCCTCATCATAAAGGATCCCAGCACCCCAGGCAGCTGCCCATGGTGAAGCCAGCCCTGACCACAACCTACACAAGTGTCTCTCCAGCCACCGTCCCTTACATCCTACAGAAGTTTTACACATCACATGCAGTAGTGCAGTATGCTTACATACTGCAAATTACACCCACTGAGGGTTATTTACTAAGATGGGAGTTCTATTGAAGATGGATGTTGCTATGGGCAACCATTCAGATTCTTTCTATTATGTTTTAGAAGGTGATAAATAAAGACAAAGTACATTCTGATTGGATTGGTTGCTATGGGCAACATCCCAGCTTCAATAAAACTCCCATCTTAGTAAATAAACCCCACTCTAGTGCAAGTACTAAACCACCAGGTTTAGATGAAAGTATCTGGGCAAGTAAATGGGCATCATTAGTGTAGCTGATGTTTACAAAAATGCTTTTATTTTGATCTATTTCATTTGTATATCAATATATGAAGTCAGCTTTGTATAACAATGGCCCTTATTCTGATCGGTGCGGCCGGATCTGAATATGCGGCCAGCACCGTGCGTCCTAAACCCCGCCTTCCATACGGATCGCCAACTCCGCCCGAACGCGGTAAGAAGCTGTCCGAACGGACCGCACGTGTATTTCTCATGAAATTACCTCCTCCATCTCAGGGAACCTCCCCCATCATTCGATGGTCGCAGACCATCGAATGCAGGACCGAGTGGCCAGGCAGCTCCCGCAACCTCAGACCACACGGGCATTTCTCTGTGCAAAAGCAGGGATCTGGGCAGGCAGCTGACATCCGGCGATGTCATATGTCCGCCCCCTACACGTGCGTCACGGCCGCATTACCATACGTACGCCCAGCGTTTTCATGGGAACGCCCATAAAACGCGGGGTTTAAACATATGGTAATGAGCCCAAACAGCCCTTCACACCCCTCTCCACCCCCTGTTCGTAGTGTACACATTTCATGCGGAATGTGGCCGTGCGTCCTGCTCGCACATGCGCAGAGACGCCTCTGCACATGCGCAGACACAAAACATCGGCGGCACGAACGCACGCGGATATTACCGCACCAACCAGAATAAGGGCCAATATTCTTGTCTTATGCTGGAGAATGATTTTTTTGCACTGAATTTGAATTGTTTTGGTGTGGCATACAGTCCACCTAGACACAGAAAATGTCTAGGTCAACTGTCAGTAGGTCAACTGAAGACAGCAACATGAACAAGGTTGACATTAACAAAAAGTCAACACAAGCAAAATGGTTCTATGGAAAATGTCGACACATGGAAAGGTCAACATGAGTCTTTCTTGATTTTTTGTGTGTGTCAGTGTCGACGCCTGAACACGTGGACTCCCAATTAGTGTACTAGATCCATTGCAAGCCATGTTTGGGCCACTTAACCATTCCCAGTCATTCAATACCAACAATCGATATTGGAGAGTTCATCAGGCGCTAGATGACGTAATTATTGGCGGTACATCATAGTAGTAACCCCGAAAAAGAAGAAAAATACACAATAATGTGATACTGTAACACTTTCAATGGATGAGATGGCCACAAATATAATAACTCGTACCAAAGTTTATTGTCCACATTGATAGTAGAATTAATTGAGATACAGACTTGTCACCAATTGATTCCTCCTTTTCCTCCTCAGGAATAATTTTATCTCAAAGGAATGGAGAGATCACCATAGTGCAGTAACTTTTATTAATAATTAAAAAGGTTATTCAAACAGAGCAGGATTTAGACAAATGAAGACTCTCACCATAAATTCTTGCCCACAAATAAATGCAGACAGGAAAAGCATGAAGATGTTATCCCATAGGACAGGCGTCCCTGGATGTGGGGTTGTGGTGAGGGTCACAAAAGTCCTCCTCTGCTTCAGACAGCCAACCGGTTTCGACACGGTAAAGTGTCTTTTTCAAGGCATAAGTCTGCATCTGGTTCCTATATTTATACTACCTGAATGGATAAACCTAATTCCAGACATAGGGGGTTATTCTAGTTCACTCTTTCTGACAAATTCCTTCTTAGATGGACAAAACCATGTGCACTGCAGGGGGGCAGATGTAAAATGTGCAGAGAGAATTAGATTTGGGTGAGTTATTTTGTTTCTGTGCAGGGTAAATACTGGCTGCTTTATTTCTACACTGCAATATAGATCTCACTTTGAAGTAAAACCCCACCCGAATCTAATTCTCCCTGCACAAGTAACATCTGCCCCACCTGCAGTGCACATGGTTTTGTCCATCTAAGAAGGAATATGTCAGAAAGAGTGAACTAGAATAACCTCCATAGACTTCCTAGCCATTAACACATACCCATCAATGTCCATAAAATACCATGATTCATTACTTCTTTTCCATAGAACTCAGTCACAGGTGCCGCTGTTTCATTATCCACGTGGACACGTGGACGGTAAAGAATGGAAAAGTTCAAAAACCATGTCAACCATTTAATTTGTCTACTTTTTCCATGTCGACCATTTGCTGGTGTCGACCTTGTGCATGTTGACCATTCAACACATTTTAGTGTCGATCTACTGACTGCCGACCTAGACATTGTCTATCAGACATCGACATACTCATTTGTTTGCGCCATGTGTTATGTAGTTTACTATGCTGAATTTAACTTTACAAATCAGTACTTACTGTCTCTTAAATAGCATGCGGAGGCTTACTATTCAGTACTTTATATGGGGGGGGGGGGGGTGTAAATGTAAAATGTATGTGCACTGGTTCAGAGATATATAATTATGCCCCCACCCCCATATACATATAATTATGTCCCTGTATTTGTCAGCTAATAGAATATTTTATGTTGTTCAAAATATTTGCCATTTATATTTTGGCATTTTGTTTTCAACTTAGCTGCGAGTAACATCCACCCAGCATATACATCCGTTGTTGCTGCTTCATCAAGTAAGTTACTGGGGGAGATTATTTTTGTACTTTTTTTAGACCATTTTTGTATTGAAATCCATCTGTTAAACGTTCACTTTTGCCCAGCTCAGCACTTACATACATTATTGTTGCAGGACAGGCAGTGCCCGCTGCACCAAGAGTACCAAGCCAAGGTATGCCACATATTCTATTCCTCTACAACTGTAACGCCTGCAAGATGAATCTTTTATTAATGACAACTAATCAAAACACATTGTTTTAAAGTTGCCAGGTCTCCAACAACGTATTCAAGTAGTCGCCAAATCCCCAGAAGTAATCCAGGTAAGAAACGTTCCTTTAATGTCAGATCCGGACCTGTATAATGCTAATATTTGTCACACACTCAGCTGAGCAACTTGTGCTGTACTTAACCAAACAAAGGTAAAGGCCCTCATGGCTACCCAGCTAGGCACAGGCCGGCCATGTTCCAGGTTGCGGCCGCTGCATGTGACATCACGCAGCTGCTGCGGCCCTGCCCACGAGTGGTCTGGACACTCCTGCTTTGTGCAGGTCACTCCTTGATAACTCTGTGATCAGCACTGTGGTCGCGCGCACACACAGAAATGTGGAATATTGACGAATATCAGTTTCTGCACATCTGCATTTACCGATTCAGACCCCTTCGCTCTGCTGCAAATTCACTGCCCGAGCGATTATCGGAAAAACGTGCATGCACGAGCCGGCTGTGCGATCACAGCCAATAATGGCGGCCCCTCGCAAGTTGAGTGACAGGTGCCGGAAATTCTGGGGCAGCACACTGGCATTTTCTGGGCATGCCCCAGAAATCACAGACGTTGCCCGGCCATTGTGAGAGACGGTGATGCCAGCAGCCGCCTCCTTCTCCCCACGGCCTAACTCGGAGCCGCGAACATGGGGAAAACCATTAGATGGTGAGGTATTGCGAATGGTTTTCCCTCGGTCTGCACAACTGCAAACTCATTCGTAGCCGAAGCACATTTTCTAGTCACTACAACATTAGAGCGTCTCCTGGCGAGAGAATTGCCATGCGCCATCCCCCACCAGCCACTGTCCTCCGACAGAATGGGGCGCGCACGCACGAGACGTTCTGTCGGAGGCATCTGCCCGTCTGCCTTCTCTGCACCACCCTGCCCCAGCTCCCTGCCTGTCTCCCTGAAGTGGAGACATACAGGGAAGCCTTAGGTCCCCGCTTCAGGGCGCTTTGCTGACTGGGATGTACAAGCGAATGAGCCACTTGCGTGTCCCCTGTCAGCCGGTACGTTGTCCGCCAGCCTGTGCCAGCACATGAGATCTGGCGATCGGGCAGGCTGGCTGATGCCGGCTCCATCTGTACAACAGCAATAAGAAATAATTTTACAGGGTGCATATCAAAAATCTCTTCTGCTAATGGCTCATACCTGGGGCTGCACAAAGAAAACAGTAACATCATTGGTTCTACATTTTTACTCTGCAGTTAAATGAGAATTATTTCTTAGCTTATAGAATAAATAATAATAAAAATAATAATAAAAATAATCTAATTGTGTTTTCCTTACCAAATATATGTTACCATAACACCATATAAAATGTCCAATATTTAAAGTTCCACTTCTTTAGAGAGGCTTTTCAGTTATATGGTTAGCTCTTCATTACTTGTTATATCAAATACCCCTGGCCAAATGTCTCCCATAACATAAACTGCATATTCTTCATTTTTGCCAATAGTCATTTACTGACATTTTTCGGTTCCACCTCTGACAGGGGCCAGTAGGATCCAGCAGATTTTAGCTGAAAAGGCGAGCCAATCAAGTAAGTAACAGGTTGTGATTCTGGGTTACACACATGTTAAGATGTTCTAGCATTTGTTTGTGTTTTAGCAAACTGCACATAGCTAGCAGGACTGCCTACACCCTTTCCAGTACTTACAAATGGATGTCAGTCTTGTCTCTGCTTCCATCAAATGTGTGTAATGCTGGGTACACACCGGGCAGTTTCTCCGGCCCCTGATATAGCTAACTATGGGGCAGATGTATTATACTTTAACAAGAGATAAATCCAAGTATGATAAGGGGGCAGATGTATTAAGCTTTAACAAGAGATAAATGCAAGGGTGATAAGGAGAGATAAACATCCAGCCAATCACCTGCTAACTGCCATGTTACAGCCTGTGTTTGAAAAAAATCAGTAAGGAGCTGATTAGCTGGACATTTATCTCTCCTTATCACCCTTGCATTTATCTCTTGTTAAGGCTTAATACATCTGCCCCAAGGAGAGATAAACGTCCAGCCAATCACCTGCTAACTGCCATGTTACAGCCTGTGTTTGAAAAAAGTCAGTAAGGAGCTGATTGGCTGGATGTTTATCTCTCCTTATCACCCTTGCATTTATCTCTTGTTAAGGCGTAATACATCTGCCCCATTATTGGCAATGCTGCGGCAGAACAATATAGTGCATACACAGTGGCCAATATCGTTCACACATCAGTAACAACATTGAACGCACACACTAGACTAAATCAATGTTATCCGTAGCATTAACAATATATCGCCCAGTATATAGAATAATAATAATAATTATGTTTAGTGAGTAGCAACAGGACGGCAGTGAGGTGTATGCAGAGAAGAGAAATGTTGGGCATGTGTTTACTACCTATTCTGAGTCATGGGTGCCAATTTAATTGAATCTCTGTACATGCCTATGAAAGTGATAACAGCTCCCATTGTGGATAAAGCAATGGAGCGGGCGATCACATAAATGCATACATGTCAGAGTATGGGTGTATAGTCGCATTAACAGTCTGTTCTCATTCCATTTTCTGAAGGCAAGCGTAATTGTGGCCATATTATGTGCAATTCATGTCAAAGTGTATGTAATGTATTATATACATCTGCAGCAATTGCAATGTGGAGAACAAGTTACAGTATCTATTGACTATTTGTGTTTAATATTGTGTTTAATAATTTTGGACCATCCATCATTTTCTATTACTAAGGTGCGCCAAGGCGTGACTGGAGCAGTCCTAGTCGAGTAAATGTCCCAGTTGTACAACGCAGACCAGCAGGTATGGTAACATTGTGAAAATATACAAATTTTTTTTTTTTAAGATTAACTATCTATAATAGTAACATTTCCATGCCCATAGTTCCAGAGAGAAGTAACGTGGCACCAAATACAGGGAATAGCTGGTCTTCAGACACACGCGATTCTCAAGGTAAAGGGCTGAATGTTTCTGTTGCTCACAGTAAATAGAATATTCATAGAGGTAAATTTGGTTACTATCATGCCACAGCAATGGCACAAGAGCACAAGGCCATGCCTCCCAACATTGGTGACAGTGGAGGAGGAACACGAGTGCACCAAAAAATAGAGGGAGTGGCCTCCGACCAGGGGGAATGGCCTATGTTCCCGCAAGGCCACACCCCCCGTTATCGCCGCTGTGAGGGAAATAGCTAGAGCTGTGAGAGCTGTTGGCCATGCCCCTGACCCTCTGTTCAGTGAATATACGCAGATGCATCTTACCACTGCTGGGAGGCGGGGCCAGGCTGCACATCATTAGGCCCCATGGGGCAGGGGTCTGTGGGATAGGGAGTGCAGCTAAATTATGCAGATTTGCATTATCCAGTACCACAATATCCTGTATGATCTCATCCTGCCCACTTCACTGCATAAAAAAACATTGCGTCTCCCAAAGAGTAGGCAATTTTAATTTGCAACCCATACATTGCAACTTGGTTTGTCCAGGTATATAGTTACTGTACTTGCATTTTTTTACTTTGTTCCCAACTCCATTTAGAGTAGCATCTGTAAAAGTTGCATACAATATGCATTTCAGATATGGCATACTCAGTATATGGCACAAAATAGACACATCAATTGTTACAGACCAAAACACGCACACTTACACACACACACTTAGGGAGCCCACACACTGGAAAGATCTGCGATCAAAATATGTGCGCATAAATTAGCCTTCAAATCTTTTGTCCGTCCAGGAAGCACACATCTTTACCAAAGTTTTCTCTTAAGATCCCATGTGCGTTCCTATGGATCTTTTACAAAATCTTCGGTACTTGTTTCCTAGAACGGCGCCCATCGCGGGCATCGCAAGTACATCGCATGCCATTATAATGGCATTCGATGCGACCGATGCGATGGCCGCGATTTTAAATAGAAATGAATGATAAAATGTAAATCGCGTCGGTCGCATCGCATGCGGCCAAAAAATCGCATGCGATGCGACCGACGCGATTACCGATTTTACATAGGGGCGGCGGTACGCGTCCTCCGACCTTTTCATACCCCCACTATCCCACCCCCACGTGTTCCGCGTCCCCTCGAGGGGCTCGCTACGCTCGCTACGCTCGCCACTTTCTATTCTCAACTCCACGCCGACGTGGATCGTGGGGGTATGAAAAGGTCGGAGGACGCGTACCACCACCCGTCGCGGGCTCGCTGCGCTCGCCACGCTTCGGGTTGACATTGATCGTGGGGTGGCGTTAACAATTGGGGGGGGCCATTTCACACTTCAGGGTGGGTATTTGGGGTCTGTGGGCCATTTAACATTGTTCCCTATGTGAAATTGGGTCAATTGGGCCATTTAACATTGTTCCCTATGTAAAATCGCGGTAATCGCGTCGGTCGCATCGCATGCGATTTTTTGGCCGCATGCGATGCGACCGACGCAATTTTTTTCCTTGCGATGCCTAAGATCAAAATCGTGGGCGCCGTTCTAGGAAACAAGTACAAAATCTTCTGATCTTTCATGCAGCATGTAAATTCCGAAGATTTAGCAAAAGATCCGCAGGAACGCGCATCCAACCTCAATAGACCGATTTGCGTCCGATTATCGGCAAAAAAATTGTTCTAGTGTCTGGGCACCTTAAGGTGATCAGAGTTGTTAAATAGCTCTAGGAATGTTATCTCCATTGAAAAATATTGGGATGGTTGCTATTGGCAACATACTGGATGCACTTAAATCTGTCGTAAGCCCCCCAAAAATTATGTAGACATATCTGAAGCTACAAATCTCTTCAGATTTCCCTTGAACTCTCCCAGGAATCTGATCTGACCCTGGGCTGATGTATCACTCTATTCACTTCTGATGCATATGGTCAGACCTATGATAGACCCCTGGACAGCTTCAGATCAGATGGATCTTCGGTGCAGCACCAAGGATTGTTTCGTCAGATGGATCTGAAACTCAGCCACACATCTGATCTGAGGAAGCTCAGATTTAAGCTTTTTTCGTCCGATCGGTCTGTCAGATCCATCTGAATCTGACGAAAACAAGCCAAATCTGACTAGAGGATGGGGCCTTTTAACATGTGGAAATAGCCATTGCAGCAAGTTTTAAGGTCAGAATAGAGTTGGTAAGTAGGCCCCTATATGGGATATGATTTACACACACACACATCTGTGCATAAAAGAGAAAACCAGAGTGATGTGTCTTGATAACAAATGACACATACATTGAAGCAGCCCGAAGCAATTCTCTGCTCCCCATGGTTCTTGTGGGTGCTGAGAGGTAGGCGCAGCAAGTACCAATTATTCAGGACCCAGTTTGCTCACAGAGCCTGCCAGAGGCCAAGGAGGCTATATGGGAGAAATGCTCCACTTCATAGTGCATATCATGTATTCAGATTTGGCCATGCCCCCTCTTTATTACCCAGTGCTGGCATTTGTCTAACAGCCCTGCTTGTGCTGGCACCAGGCTGCCAACAGTGACCAGAGTATCCCTACGATGTTCCAGGTGGATATTATACAGACTGCAGAGTGTATGCCTGGAGCACCCACATAGCTCTCTGGCCAGTACTCTCACTCCCTCATAACCATAGACATATGAGTTCGGCCCCGTCCCGGTGGTTTTGGGACTGCGCATGTGCAGGACTCCTTTGAGGATGCCTTCGGCAACTTGCATAGTCACCAAGCCATTCGCATACATTGGTGCGGGCTGGGGCAGATGGTGGCGGGGATAGGGATCGCCCATGGGGATGCCCAGTGTTTTATGAGCATCCCCATGAAAATGATGAGTGTTCCCATGGGTACGCGGGTGGGACGATGTGTGCCGGGGTGGATGTCTGACGTTACAGGATGCCAGTCGCCCACCCCGTATTTGTCCCTGCACTCTCTAATAAATTTGATTTCTGCTGCAGCGGAGACATGTGAGGTGATGTGTCTTCATTACACATCACCTCGTTAATGCAGGGATTTGGCGATGGGGGGGGGATTCGGCGGGGTGGCATCACATGCGCTCGGTAACCTGCAAGCTTTGTCAGCTTACCGAGCTAACCAGAATCACCCCCATAATGCGTACTTCTATATATGTACAGCCCTAAAGGTGAGTTGTTGTAAGAAAATAGACCCCTTTAGCCTCTCACATAAATTGCATAGAGCAGCTGGTAGTAGTTGGTATCCGTAATGCAAACCTGCTTCACATAGACACTGTAGTGGAGGAAACAGAACCCACAAAGAGAAACATTTTAAAAAAGAAAATACTTGCCACATTAAACACATCTATGAAATAAATATTAACACAAGCACTTCGGAGAAGAAAATATATTTTAAATGCAAGATGTGTCCAAAAAATGTTAGTTGCTTTGAACACTTATTTAGGATTTAAACCATATATGTAAAGGGGCACCAGGGCAGCTTTTATTTAGTGTTATATGGGGTACACACCAGGACGATATGGCCCAAATCTAGCCAATTTAGATACAATCTCGACCAATTGTATGTAAATCGGCCGTGTTTTGGGCCATTTCGCTGCCCTTTTGATGCGATCCCGTTCCGATGCACGGCCCGCGGGTCGGTCGGTCTTTTCTGAGATCCTGCCTGCTGCAGGTAGGATCTCTGAAACAACCATTGTAGTGGGTGGGGGTCGCGATCGGATCGCAATCACATTAGGGGCATTTTCGTGGCGGGTCGGCGGCGCCGTCAGCTCGTGAGCGGGTTGTACGTTCCTTTGACGACCCGCTCACGAGCACCATAGTCCTGGTGTGTACCGGGCATTACTCTTATGTGTGAAGCATTTTATTACATTGTTCAGAGTGGGTCTAGACTGCAGTTCTTCACTGAAGAAGTTCATTATAGAACAAGTCCCACAGACTGCCTGCTCTGAGTTGGTGAACAATGTTAGAAATGGTGCCGTGACATCTCCCCTCTTCTCACATGCTGAGGTGACAGCTGACTAACAGGGAACCCGGGCAAATTACATCCCCTGCACGGGAAGCTCCACACAACATCCAGCACACAGACACATGCGATAAATCTATATAACTTAAATAGCCCCCGTTAAGCTCAGCTTGGGAGGAAGTGGAGATTGCATCGGGGGGGGGGGGGGGTGGTGTTAATCAGAACGGGCAGAAACACCGGTACTCCCTGAAGCAATGGTGGGGACCAGCAATTGCCTTTTAAAAATGTTCTCCTCTAGCCAAAGTGGGGGCTTTGGGTGCCTGGAAAATGGAGCATAGGGGAAGTGCCCCCTTCTGGGCTTGGTGCGCGGCAGATGGAACCTCCATTGTCTCCATAATTTCCGCCACTTTCCACACCCCATCCTCAAAGAGCCATAGCCTGTAAACCAGACAGCGGCCTAAGTGGCATTGCATGCGACAATGCAGGACCTGTTTTGTGCCAGTGCAGTACTCCCACTGTCAAAGTTGTATACAATGAGACCCTTAGTTAATATATAGAAACAATATCACAAATGGAGGATCCATTATGCACTACGTAGGTGGCCTCCTGTGTTTGGGGCTGTTAAAGTTATAAAATGCTTTTGAACATTTATTTAAAGTATATGCATTTTACTTGTAGGTTATCAACGACGTGACTGGCAAAGTCCAAGTCGGGTTAATGTTCCAGTTATTCAACGAAGACCAGCAGGTATAGCAAAAACAAAATAGACATCCATTGCTATATTAATGAGTATATGATCCTAACCAATACCATTGTTCATTATTTCCATAGTTCCCGAGAGCAGCAATTTTGCTCCCCCAGCTGGCCCCAATTGGTCTGCGGAAACGTACGAGCCTGAAGGTAATAGCTGTACTTTCCCCCCCAACATTAGCTACTGTACTTAGTGAGGTGATCATGAAGACACTGTACCCATAAACACATTATTTGTGTATTGTACCTATCTCTGGTTACTGTATATGCTACAAATACTCAGATCAGTGGCAAATCTGCCAGACAATAAAAAATACAGTTATAACTGCTCAAGCTTTTAATAATAATAATATTTATATAAAACTTTTCTCCCAATAGGACTCAAAGTGCTTTACCATTGTCTTTACAGCTCAAAATACAAAACAAGCTTAACAGTAGATGTCAGTAAAATGCTTGAGTAAATAGATAAATTTTTAGTCTATTTTTAAAGGATTCTACAGAGGGGGCTTCTCGCACTGTGCGAGGAAGAGAGTTCCATAGAGTTGGAGTAACAAAGTTGAAAGCTCGACCACCAGATGAATTCAGGGAAATTCCGGGTACTGTTAAGCATTAGCATTTGTAGTCAATTAAAGGAAATTGTTCCATGGATATAACAAAATGTACATTTATTGCTATAAACAAAACTGTCCCTAACCAATTTGATTTTGGCTGGTGCCCTCTGGCACTGCCCTGCACACCCCTTTCCCAGCCCAGTACCCATCACCAAGACCACAGCAGTCTGATCAGAACTGAACTCTGATTGTGGATACAGTAGCCAAAGTGCCAGCCTGAATCCAGTAAATGTTGTTTACATTATACAGGATTCTTAGGTTCAAGAGATTTAGTTTCACTCTCTGCCAGCGGATGGCAGTGTTTCAGAGACTTACAGACACTAGACATATATATATAGAGAGAGAGAGAGATAAATAATTGCAGTTCATTGTGCTGAATTAATTGATGTTATACAACATCCTTTTCATCAATGAAGTAATTCATCTTAGGGAATTGCATTAGTAAATTGATTGGGAAGTTTGGATGCAGAGCCTTCTTGTACTTGGCAGAAGAGGCCATGTTGTAGGGTTTGAAGTCACATATCCAACCAAGCTATTATGGTGTGTACACACAGTGAGATCCCCTTGCTATTCGACTTAAGATTCGACTGCTATACAATCTTTGCTATCTCTGTACTTTTTACATACAACTCATAAAATCTGCATTAGAATTGCAGGTACTTGTGTAGTTTCACGGCGCCCGATATAGCGGATGCTATATCGGCCAATATATCGATGCGATCCGGAATGATTTTTGACCTGTTCATAATCCCATTATCCACTACGAGCCCGAAGCGTGGCAAGTCGACATGGATTACTGCGCTCGCCACACTATATACAATCAACTCCATGCGTAGTGGATAGTGGGGTTATGAACAGGTAAAAAATCGCTTCGGATCGCATCGATATATCGGCCGATATCACATCCAATATATCAGCCGATATCGCATCCGATATATCGGGCGCCGTGAAACTACACAAGTACCGATTTGCACTATATAGTCATTGCTGCCCTGTCTATCTGGGTTTCGATTTGTGCTGTCACGATTTGTATAGTCAAAATCTCATGTCAAATCTCACCGTGTGTACACAGCATTAATCTGCAGTATCTGTGCATTTAGCTACTTGATGCAGCAAATCTTACATGAATGGGAAATCACTTGTGTGTCCCTATTTTCTTAAAATGTTGCTGAACGACCAAATGAAAATTAAAACCAATTTATGTCTACAACTGCAACTTGTATGTGGAGACATAAGCAACATAACCAATCATAAAATAAGTTATTGATCTGTTTTAGTGCAACCTAGACGTGACACATTAAGCCCTAGCCAACGATTAAATGTTCCACCGGTACAACGCAGACCACCAGGTATAATCATTCTTATCACTGCTATATTACAGTTATACCACTGACAGTAGTACTATGTTTATCCACTAACTTCAAATTCATATCTCTAGTTCCAGAAAGTAGCAACTTAGCGCCCCCTGCTGGACCCCTCTGGCCTGTTGAAACACGGGATACTCAAGGTAAATCTATGGCAAAACTTGAAAGAATTATTCAGAGCTAGAAAATCTGTTTGTAATCATTAAATTGAATATAACTGAATACAAAATAATATATGTGCACTACATAAATGTTTTATTAACCTTTTGAGTGCCAACATCTCTGTGAGACATGCACAAAATATCCACTAAAAATGCCAACATCTCTGTGAGAGAAAATATTGGGTAAAAATGCCAGCGTGACTCACATTTGTTCTATAAATGTAAATAACAAATGTTGTGTAAAAAAACATTATATTTCCTATATAAGGTAAACATTCAGTTCATTATGATGAACTGAATGTTTACCTTTTCACACCAATGTTGACAAATTCACTTGGCACTCAAAGAGTTTATTTTTCTCGGTCAAGCGCCACAAAAAATAACAGCACAGGTATCTACAAATAAGAATAATACCTCTTTCACACCGCACTTGTTACACGGTATATTGCCATTTTTTTTTCCATTTCAAAACATTTAAGGCTGCAGTGGGAAAGCTCCAGAGTTCATTTACCGGTTAAAGATAACCGGTATTTCAAAACGTTTTAAAAGCAGAGTCCTACACATTTCAGAGCCGTGTTTATGCAGTGAGAATGGCTCTGAAACAGTATTTAGTAAAAACCATAGACTACAGACCTGTGATAGGCTGGCCCCTACGTTCTGCCTTAAAACGTGTTCAGGGGATTAAACGGGTTGACTGATGTGAATGGTACTTAAACGAATTTAAAATGGTAATCTACTGCAATGTGAAGGCTCAGACCCGTTTTAAATACCGTTTCATAATACCGGGTTTTAAAACTTTTTGGCAGTGTGAAAGCAGTATAAGAGAAATGCAATACATTTGATTGGCAAAAGAATGACATTACAACAACAACACATAGTAATATTTGGGACACATAGTAATATTTGAGAACAGATGTTCTGTAATACCAGAACTCTTATAATCAAAATAGATCGTGTAAATTTAACCGTGAATAAAGTTCCCGTTGAATAACCATGATACCCTATCAGAAGCAATGAATAATGAGAAAAAGAAAAAGGAAATGGGGGGTGGAGCCGATCCCAACAATCCCCCCTAAAATTAAAATGGGAATAGTTATTATTATTATTTATTACGCACTGATAGGAACCTCCATGATTCTCAGTGTTCTTTAAAGCATCTGTAATTCTACATTGGTGATCCCTGGATAGGGTGGACAAATACATCTCCCATGTTTTAAAAAATTGTGGGGCCAATCATTCCTACTTCAAGTTAGTCCCAATCCAGTCCACGTTAGACATTTCGAATAACTGGTTTTGAAACATCTGCAAAGAGAGTGGAGAAGTTGAGATCCAATTATGTAATATTACTTTCCAAAAGGCAGCACTAATTGCAAGAAGCAGATGTCTACAGTTTTTCCCTTCAGAGAAGAAAACAATATGCCATTCCCAACAGTTTCAGATCAGGGTCTAAAAGGAGCTGTTTTTTGTATGTTGAGCTTATTTGCATTCAGAAGTGATGTATTTTTTATCAGGAGTCTTCATCTATGTTTGACTTTTACTTTTACTGTAAGTAGTGTGTACGGTGTTGTTACTGGCATAGAACTCTCAGATTGTGGGGCCAATTTGTCATTAATTGCGTATTTAATACGATCTTCACACAATATTAGCGCCCAGGATCCCACTGCAATGTGTGATCACATTGATGGGATGTTTTATCGGGCACCTGCAGGGATACGGCCTCTAAAAGGCACTTGTCCATGTGATGAGCTCAGTGTAGTGCTGGACATACTCGGTCCTGCTGACAGCAACATGCACTGTAGCCATTCTTTGGGCAGAGATCCAGGGTTACCCATAGCCAGCTACATACACATTGGGTAGCCCATAGGCTACAGTGCGTTACCTCCATTTCGGAAACTGATTAATCTGGCAGCATCACATCCCCATAGAAGTCTATGAGGATGTGAGGAGGAAGTGGCTGTTGGCGGGAATGGAGGGAATGCAGCAGGTATTGGAAACCCCCACAAATGTGGTAGCTATGAAGCACCTTCCATACAGTATTGAAGCAAGCACTGTAAATGCATCTTACTTTTGGATATTCCCAAGTAAAAACATGTAATTGTATTTGATTTTTGTTGATTCTTGTCTTTTTCTAAGAAGTAAGATACTAAGATATATCATGGAACAGACACTGCAACTGCTTCATAACTGCAATAATGTAGCTATTCACTATCCAACGCAGCTGTGTGTAAAGGAGCGAGATTTGTTTTTCTTTAAAGATTGCCGAAATTACTATCTTGTGTCTTTTTAAATCAAGTCTCTCCTCTATAGTTTATACATAAACCAAGTTGACTTGGGCAGTAGTACAGGGGCATCATTGATGCCTGGCGTACGGGTGCCATCTACATGGGCCAGATCAAACATGATTTGCATAGGCAGGAATGCCCCATTTCTTCTGATGCTGTAATATCTTGTGACTGGGTTTACTCTTAGCCATCATTGGGTTAGCCGTGTTTGTGTGCTTTAGCAGTAGTGTACCGTACATCTCAGTTGACTCTCACCTGGATGTGCCAGATGAGCGGTGTGGTAAGGTTAGTGACGGGTAACATCTGAGAAGGGCTGCTGTGGTGGCACTCTTCCGTGACCTGTGAGCAGCATAAACATTTCACAAAGACAGATTTACTCATTTCGTATAATTAAAAATGGCATATAAGCACCTAATGAACCTAAAAATGGATGCCCAACCTTAAAGTCATGAATGACACTATTTGCTAGAAGGATCACATGCCGAATCAGTGCACGAAAACAGTATCAAATGTATCATGCATTTTCCTAATCATTCAAAGAAGGGAAAAAGGAAAGTGGGGAAACTCACCCAGACTAGTAGGTTAGATTTCTCATATGTAAAACCAACATGTGAAGACATTTATTGGACACAAATGTCAAATCGATACCCTAGTTGGTGGTGCTCCCTTGAGTCGTGAGTATGAACATGTAAACAAAAAAGGGGGAAACGATGACTCTTTTTCTTGGGGCACTTCTTTTATATTATATATATATTTTTTTTTTTAGAGGAATGGAAGAGGCGGCACTCAAATGGGATTTTTCAAAAGTGTATTGTGGCAAAAGATAGGACCAACGTTTCGGGGTCTTAATCACCCCTTTGTCAAGGTGCAAGTGGAATTTGCACCTTGACAAAGGGGTGATTAAGACCCCGAAACGTTGGTCCTATCTTTTGCAACAATACACTTTTGAAAAATCCGATTTGAGTGCCGCCTCTTCCATTCCTCTACCTACCTGTCCTGGAAGGCACCGGGGTATTCGGACCCAGCGGCGGGAGTGCCAGGCCTTCTCCATTTTCTATATTTTTTTTTTTAATATATAATATTTTATTTGATATGCATTAAAATCATAGACCGTACTATGTTCCCGGGGGTATTGTTGCGGCGAATACTATCAAAGCACTTGACTACAATATGGATATAAAATATTACAAGTGTATCAGCTGGGATACTAAATGTTCTCAGGGCTTGGATTTATAAAACCCTGGGGGTTATTCTAGTCCATTCTTTCTGACAAAATCCTTCTTAGATGGACAAAACCATGTGCACTGCGGGTGGGGCAGATGTAACTTGTGCAGAGAGGATTAGATTTGGGTGGGGTTTTTCTTCAAAGTGAGATCTATATTGAAGTGTAAAATCATGCAGTCAGTATTTTCCCTGCACAGAAACAAAATAACTCACCCAAATCTAATTCTCTCTGCACATGTTACATCTGCCCCCCTGCAGTGCACATGGTTTTGTCCATCTAAGAAGGATTTTGTCAGAAAGAATGAACTAGGATAAACCCCCCTGTGAGGCATCAATTGCTCCCAGCTGAATTTTATGTGCAAGTGATATAATATTTAAATAAGTGGTTAACGTAATTAAAGAAAATCTTTAAATATATACAAGTTAAAAATTGGTGGTTTTTTGCATGTATTGGTGATCACTGATGGGGTACCTGCAGTATTTAGTTGTAGGACCCTTTATTGGTAATTAATTCCCTAATACACGGATATGGGTAAGTTGGCTCAAAGAAGTACATAACGCTCACTTATTAATTCCCCCTGTTGGCCCTTAAGCCCAGCCGTGTGTCTCTCAGGACAGTGAATGGATCTGGGCAGGGATACCACAGTGATTGGGGTCAGAATAAGGTGAGTGAAGGAAGAAATATAGGGATCTGCTGTTACATGTCAGTGACCAATTGCGCCCCTGTTGGTTGCCCAGCGCAAGGGATCACTCTTGGGCTGGCCGCAATGAGCGTCCCTTAAAAGATAAAGAATAAGGGATAGTTGTAATATAGATGCCTTAATATCCTATATTTGCATGAATGGAGGATATCATATACAGGAATGTCCGTTTAAATAGCAGCATTTCTAGATATAATCAATCATTTATCTATAATGTACTTAGCCATATATAGAAAGTTCTGTCTTCTCCCCAATCCGTGCCTGCATTAAGGTCCCATCAATGATATGTATATCCCCAGTGGTACGGTCTATGATTTTAATGCATATCAAATAAAATTGTATATATTTAAAATATATATATATATGTATATATTTTTTTTTTTTTTAAGAAGTACCCCAAGGCAAAGAGTCATCTTTTCCTCCTATTTTGTTTACATTTTCCTAATCTTATAATGCACTCTATTCAAGTTATACAGAACCCTGGTGATCGCTTTCAAAGTTTAGAAAACATATATTTACAATCAAGAATTAATTAAGTGATTATGGGCCAGATGTACTAAGCTTGAAAAGTGATAAAATGGAGAGTGATAAACAGCCAGCCAATCAGCTCCTGCCTGCCATTTCAAAGACTGGCTGTTTATCACTTTCCATTTTATCACTTTTCAAGGCTTAGTGCATCTCGCCCTATGTGGCTTAACAGGCATTTGTAGGACTTATGTGCCCTATACTTTATTCATTACAGTAGGTTAATTTTTTGCTCCTTTATCTTAGCTATCTCCTCAGGCATTGACATTATCTCCCAGCTGCTTTGGATTTGTTGGAGGGCTAGGTTTTCCTCAGATATTGTACGATGTAGTTAGCTTCTTCCCCTAGACCAAAGTTGATGTTCCACAGATATCCCGGTGAGAAAGAACTTACTTAACACTTTCACTAGAAGTTACTACACTATCCAGGGCTGGCTCTACCATTAGGCAGCTGTCTAGGGACTCTAGAATATGGGGTGTGCCCCTGAGACTGAATATTACAAAATAAAATCTGAAGGAGGCAACCTTGTTAAACTTAATGCAAATGGAAGGTGCTGAACTTCACCTAAGGTTCTGTCAGGATTGGTGTGTAGGTGGGAGTCAGAGCAGTAAGCTGAAGGGTGTTGAATATATTAATAAATAATAATAATAATAAATACTACATATAACAAGTGTGTATCATATAATAGATTTCTAATCTATCTTTTGTCTCTGAGAGTATATATGTATATATATAGCAAAACAGTTCGAAAACAGACGCACTCACCGGTCTTCTTTTTCTCTGCACTTTTAATCACAACGTGAACAATTCATCAAAACATGACAGTGGGTATGGTCAACGTTTCGGTCCCTCCAAGACCTTTGTCAAGACCCCTTCTCCTGTCTCCATCACGCTGATGGAGACAGGAGAAGGGGTCTTGACAAAGGTCTTGGAGGGACCGAAACGTTGACCATACCCACTGTCATGTTTTGATGAATTGTTCACGTTGTGATTAAAAGTGCAGAGAAAAAGAAGACCGGTGAGTGCGTCTGTTTTCGAACTGTTTTGCTATATTATCTGAAGCACCTATTTGATTAGGGCTTCTGGATTGACACCCCGGCTGGTGTACTTAAAGGTGGAGAGTGCTATCCAAAACGGATGTATGTATATATATATATATATATATATATATATATATATATATATATATATATATATATATATAGTAAATGGCAATTGTGTCCTTGAAACGTAGCGATTTTGCTGAGTGATCTGAGTGATGCTAGATGGCTAGAGTAATGATGCTAGAGTTCTCCGGTGAGAACACTGGCTTTGACCGGCGATCTAACTAGATTTATCCAGCATGCTGGATCTTAATTGCTGAGCGATAGCTGCATGTGGGGCCACACATCGCTATAGCTATGGCCCCTAGACGCGGAGAGATGTAGGAGCATTTTCTAAGCAATCTAGTCAAATTAATTCAGATAGCTTAGAAAATGCCCTGAAATCATCCGTGTGTATGCCCCATTACGCTAAACCATACTTTGAAGGGTCTACAATAAAGTTCTGGATGCACAGCAAATATTATATTTACAAAGTGAACATTACATTTTGTCAAAGTATTCACCAGAGGAGTCTATGCAAAGTAGGTGATGCAGCAGCTGTGTCATCTTCATGTTGGATGAAGGTCTCCAAGAACAAGAAAGAGAAAAAGTGTTTGTAAGGAGTGCATCCATACAAACACTTTTTCTCTTTCTTGTTCTTGTATGCCAACCGTTTGGGATAGCACCCCCACTGTTGTGAACCGACATACAGTGGCCCACTGCCCATCAAATATAGGGCATTAATTCCTTTTTTTGTGTGCCGAACCCCCCACAACCCTTATTTACCCTAGATGAAGGTCTCCACTGCAGCTTTTGGTGGCTCAAAATTAATACCACGCATCTTGATTTGTGTGAAGACATAAACGTATCAGGGGGCCAGGTCTGGTCTATACAGCAGATGACCTGACCAAACTCCTGTATAACTCAATGGGCCAGAAGACATTGGTTGGCATATCAGCCCCCAGTGACGGTGCGTTACTATATGAGTGGTACGGTAGCTGCATAACCAGTCTTGGCCACCACCTGCTTGGTCATGCTGCTCTCATATTGGAACTTCTGTAGCAGCATACCTCAAGCTGGGGTCCACAAGGTTTAATGTTGTTTGGTCTCAGTATTTGAAACTTTAGATCCAGAAGTCGTTGCCATTGATTACCTCCTAGACAGAGTGTGAGTGACCACAATCAGACCTGGCCAGGATGTTTCCAGCACCAAGTCACCCGAGACTGATGGGGAGTCAGCTGATGGGGCACCCAGTGTGCAGAAACCTTGCTCAGGCCAAGCTTTTAAGGAGTATCAAACAGATGGCTCAGGATGAGAATCCTATCTCCTGGGCCATGGTCACCCTGGCTTCCACATCAACTATGGCCCAAACAGCAGCAATGTTGTCCTCAGTGATGGTGGACACAAAAGCAGCTTGCATGTTCTATTCCTTTTCTATTTTTCACCCACTATTTTACCATTTATTTGTATAATAATAAGGCGTAACCCAATTACAGCATATTGTTTTTTAAATAACAATAGGATTACATTTCTCCTGTGCTCACCATTGTTACATTCCATGAAACTGAAAATAAAGGGCAGCTACAGTACTAAAGAATTACTGTATAACTAAAAATTACTCCCAAACGATTTTTTTTTTTTTTAATATTTCTTAAACTATTAAAGTTAATATTATAGCAGATCCAACAATGTATGCCAAGAAGTCTCATCTCAACTAACAACCGCCACATCACCATCTCAGTGTGCTTACTGTGTTGTGATTGGGTGAGAAAGCGCAGTTAGGTGTGAGGGCTCGGGCAGCCAATCATAACAGAAAAAGAAAGTTACTGTGGGACAACTTATGCACTATGTAGGCGGCTGAGCCGGAAGATAGAAAACATTTACCAGGAGAAGGGATTATTCAGACCACACAGAAGTATAGCACTGCAACCTTTGGAAATAAAGGATTTTTTATAACCTCAGGATTGAATTAAATATTTTTCTTGGGCAGAGGAGTAGGATTTTATTTCAGATCAGACAGCCACTTAAAGGCAAAGAACTATAAAATCAATAAAACAGTACAGTAGAAAAATTAATAACTGATATAACTGTAAGTGATGCTGCACAATGTGAAACTGAGAACATCTATAAGGACATTATATTGTGTGTATTTATTTAAAGGAGAACGTTCCATTGTTTGTAAAGATCATATTATTTCTATCAGATGCCCTGCAAGTTCTAAACACATAGGGGGGGGGGGGGGTTTCAATGTGGGATTCCGACTGTCGGAACGTCCCAACAGACGTTTTCGGTCAACTTGCCTGGTGGGCATGTCAGCAAAAAACGGCAGTGTATTGTCGAGAAACGGCCATGAATTCGGCAATCCACTGCCCTTTCCGCATCTGTTTTGTTGAAATCTGCCTTCAATACTGTTGGTAGCATTGAATAGTCTGTGGCCACTACTGTATTTCCTCTGTTGGAAATAGCGTCTTACATTGAATATCGCCCATATTGGACATGATGGTCCTTGGTACCTTCCTTTAGTTTGCAGTTCTTTTCTCTTTTGCTATTTTGAAGTGTGCGTGTTACTTAAAATCATACTTGATCTGCTGCTTCAATGTTTGCATCCCTAAAGAGATATTATTTAAACATCAGAAAGGTAACCTATATTTGTTATTTTCCAGTTTCCATTCCTAGGTCTGGCATGTCAGAATTTGATCGGTGGGTCTCCGGATTCTCACAAGGCAGTAAGTAGTTCCTTATGATGACTTTAACAAGTCTCTGTAATCTAGGTAATCTAGGTAATCTAGATTCTAAATAATTGTTTGCAAAATTCACTCAGTCATTGCCTGGTTCTAGGAATGAGCACTTGCAGTATGTAAGTGCTTAATTTAATCAAATTAAGTATAAGTTATTGTTGTTTGTGTGGTTATGGATTGAAATTCAGATGTGTCCACATACATCTATTTCATGTTATATACAACGTGTGAGCTCTGCGTGACTCTGAGGACCTTATCCAGGTCCGTTCGCAGCTAGCCTGCGTTCGCATGGGGACCGATGTTTTCTTAGTGTGCTAGGTGCACGCGGGAGGGAGGAGAGAAGCGGGGGGCACCGGGCAGCCCCATTACCATATGGGAACGTTCCCCCTACCCTGTGAATGGATGTTACATACCATATGTTTGGTATGTACAGTATTTGGTATGCATACCAAGTACATACCAAAATATATGATCATTTAACAGATACATTAATATAGTCTTACAGTATAGTCTCAGAAGAATAAACTCAGTATTATAAACATACAAAGACAGTACCAAATAGGGCTGATGCATCTTAGTGAAACCATATGTGCTGGGCCTCATTGCAACACTACAATTCCTGGTAGCTTTACATCCTCCAGGACACCGGATGGTTATCTCTATTAACACTTTCACACTGCAAAGCTGGGTCCGACATGGGATTTTGATCCTGGGTCGGATCCTGGGTCTGACCCTTTCCCCCTAAAGCTGAGTTGCCCATTATACATGGAGTGAACCAGGTTTAACCCTTATTTCCTGGCTGGTCAACCCAGGTATTCAGTGTGGTGCTTTTTACCAGGCAACTACCTAGCAATAACCCAGAAATTAGTTGCGGCATGAGAGGGGTATATCAGATTTTCCCATCACGTTTGCCTGCCAAGGGTCAACTTGTTAGCAAGTTCAAATATTTATTTGCATAGGAAAAAAAATGACTGGGTCTAAATATAACTGTAGAAGGAAATGTATATACTTTCATAGAAAGCCCCATTGGAGTTTTTGCCACCTTTAGACACACTTCTAGTTTACTGACATATCTGAGGTATCTGCCAAGAGCAGAGGAGTGTGCTGGGTAGAACATGCAGACACACCATTACAAAAAGGGGTGTTTAATGGTTGTGTGGTATGTTATATTGACTGTTATCATGTCGATCCGTATAGGTGCGTCCTCATACATCTAGCCTCAATACACCATGCACAGCAAGATGCATGGCGTGAGTGAGGTGGCTATTCATATAAGGCACACATGCAGACCTTATTGATTAAAAAGAAAGTGCACATGCCTATATTCTGTTTGTGACTGCGGTTGTATCTGCTTATGGAATGCTACGTTACAGTGGTTTTTTTTTTAGAAAAACACTGAAATATAAAATTTCATATGCAGATATAACCAGAGTTACACACAGCATATAGGCATATAATTTTAATCAGCATGGTCTGCTTGCAGGGTCAAATTTAGGGGTCGGGCCACCCCTAGGCACAACATTTTTGCCCCCCCATTTTTACATATTCATTAAAAAAGTACTTGTGTGTACTGAAGACAGGCGATTGTACTGGCTGGGGGTTATGTGGTGGACAGTGGATGTGGGCAGTTAGCTGATCTGGGAGGGAAGGGGGGCATGGTGACAGGCACTGGGATGGTGGTGGCCACTGGACTGGGGATGGGGGATGGTTGGTTATATTGGGGGCACTGGGCTGGGTATGGTTGATTAGATGGGGGGGCACTGGGCTGGGTACAGGAGATGATTGGATAGATAGGGGGGCACTGGGTTGAGATCAGGGGATAGAAGCACTGACCTGGGTATTGCTGGTCTGTCCCACATACAATGCAGCTCCTCAGCAGATGCTGCTGCTTGAATCTGCTCAATGATCTGCGTTGGGGTGGGGGGGCACCAAGTCACACCCCCCTGCTTGGTCTGAGAATAGGCGATGCAGCCAGCGGGGCTGGGTTCGGGGGAGAGGGGGAGCCGGGATTCACGACCAGTGATGAGAAGCCACCATGTCATTAGCCCCCCTCCACCCCGCTGGGTCTGAGGATCAGTGCTGCAACTGGTTCGGCTGGGTCTGGCGCTGGTGCCGGGGGAGGGGGCAGCCGCCATGCTCAGTGGTGCCGAGATTCAAGATCACTGCCGCTGGTGGGGGAGCTGCCAAGTCGTTTCCCCCAGCTGGATCTCTCATGGGGTGGGTGGGAGCCGCGGAGGCTAGTTCCCCTGCTGTGTCTAAGATCAGCAGCACTGCGGTGGCGGTGCCGAGGGGGTCTCCCATTTACGGATGCCAGCAGTAGGGTAGGAATCCACAGCCTCTGCCGAAGGGGGCACACTTTAAAAAACTTCAAGAGGGTGCAGGGGAATGTCTGCTGGGCTCTGGGGCCGCCTAGTTTGCATATATACGCTGCCTAGCGAGCAGGTAAACACCGCCCCACCGAATGTATCCCCCACCTCCTGAATCCCCGCTTACACATCTGCTCACCATCGAATGATTTTTTCTTTCTTACTGAAAAGTAAGAAAGTAAGCCAGGACTTTCTTTTCATCTGGACACTTTCTGAAGAATTTGGGGCAGGCACTGGCGTCATGTGATGTGATCCGCCTGCCCCGAGCAGGCAGGGGCATGCCTGCATTTGCTAGGGTCTACCCAATGTATCTATGGGTGCGCCCACTGCTTTTGTGGGCACACCCATGAAACGCTGAGCGGCCCCCAGCGAACTTCCCCTACCTGTCACTCAGGCAGCGAGTACCCTGGCGAATGGAAAATTTGCCGAAGGCGCTCACTGCAGGGGGTTTGCATATTTTACTTATTTTATTGTAAGAAATTTTATCAGAATGTATTGTACTTCAGATTCCAGAAACACAGACTCTGAGACAGTTTGGAAGGGTGTTGAAGAGGTACCGGAAATAAAAGGTAATTCTGAAACACTCTGGAAGGGTGTTGAAGAGATACCAGAAACAAAAGGTAATATTCACTACCAGAAGTAGGATTTATGTAACTTTTTCTCAATATTTATTATAATATGAATAATAATCATCATGATGATGATTATGCTACTGGACCATTATATTCATAGCATATAATAAATATAATCACCTTAAATTGGCACCAATAACCATTCACGAGATTTGATGACTAATATTATTGTTAGATACCCCCCCCCACCCCATCTACTCACATCCATCCCCCCCAAAAAATACAATAAACTGAACTATGAACATCATTGGTTATAATAAGCAAATTAAAATGATAATCAATTTGAATGAAAAAAATGCTAAATAATTATATGTCAAATTATACAACACTACAGAATGTTTGATGAGTTATAAAAGATCATCGACAGTAAGTCAGTGATAATGATGAAGACCAAGCAATGCCATAGCCATATCTGAAATACACTATATGGACAAAAGTATTAGGACATCTGACCATTACCATGAATCAACAGGGTATGTAATGCCATTGTGGACCTTATTCTGGTTGACTCGCAAAGCTGCAAATTTTGCAGCCTTGCGAATCCACCAGATACCGCCCACAGTGCCGGATGCCCCCCCCCCCCCCCCTCACATGCCACGATCCCATGTGAATCCCCATACGGCTGCAAATAGATTATTTGCCTAATCATCCATTCACAGCCGGGGAGAAATCATTGGATGGCCGGTGACCATCAAATGATTTCTTCAGCGCTCGGAGATTAGAGATACCACTATGGTGTCTCTGATCTCCGAGCGCCCTGTGTGGGAAGCAGGGTGATGTCAGCTGCCCGTTCCCCTCACCTGTGTCACAGGGCAATTACAATGGAAATGCCCAGCATTTTAATGGGAACGCTGGGAGCTCCCACAGGCTTTGCCCCCTGCCACGCGCCCTACGCCCCCCCAGCCGCACTGCTAGGTGCGAGTGGGATGGAAAACATGTAGTTTGCCGTGCCTGCTCACACTCTGCTTTCTGCACATGCGCAGAAACACAGATGCAAAATATCGGGGAACCAAACCAACTAGATTAAGGGCCTGTATTCAAATAAGTTTAATTTAATATGGAGTTGGTCCCCCTTTTTCATCTATAGTATAACAGCTTCCGCTCTTCTTGGAAGGCTGTCCACAAGATTTTGGAGTGTTTCCGTGGGAATTTGTGCCCAATAATGCAGTAGAACATTTATGAGGTCAGCCACAGATGTTGGATGAGAAGGTATGGCTCTCCATTTCAGTTCATCCCAAAGGTGCTCGATGGGTTTGAGGTCAGGGCTCAACAGAAGGAAGGTGATCAAAAGGCGCTGAGTAGGATGTACAGTCAAACAAAGGTGTGTCCCAGAAATTTTGTCCATATATTGCATATGGCCAAGGTTTTTGGATCACTCTATCTCTCCTTTAAGATCAGTGACGTTATTCGGCAAATCTCACCAGTGAATTGTCCCATAATGATTATGGCTAGAAGAGCAAATATGATCAGATGCTCCAGGTTTTTGCCTCGTGAGAACATTGCTTGTCGAAAGCTACATAACCTTTGTGAATGCAAAGCAATGCCATTTTTGATGATTAAAAACACTATTGTATGTTTATGATGTCTTTGTTTATATATGACTTATTAATACTATTCCAATAAGGTGTGCTGTACTAGTATTTATTGTGTTTTGACTGTAGTCAACATTTGTTATACAGGAATTCTCAAAAAAGTACCATATTCTTTTTTTTATTTATTAGTTCAAGTTAAACCTGAAGTTAAAGCAGTTGTGGAGCCAGACCCATGGAGAGGATTCACAGAACTAGGTATGTCACATTTACAAATGCTCTTGCTGTGTGCAGGAGACTAGAATACTCTGTTGTAAATATCAGCTACCAGAGGCCAGTGCAACCATAAAGCAGCTTAAGGCTGAGGCCGCCTTCCACATAATGAAGGATATCCATTCATGATGAAGCCTGTGATGACCACAGCTCTTGCTAGCGCCAGCCGAGCTAATCTGCACACTCGCCACCATTCTTGGCCAGAACAGAGCTTGTTGGTATGCTCAATTCATAGCGGCTTCTGGAATGAGTTATGGTTGGTAGGGTTGCATTTTATTTTCATGCCATGTTTTCTGATTGCACATCTTTTCACAACTACAAATGTGTAGGACTAGAGGGCTGGAGTGGGCATGTAGGTAAGAAGCTGGGTAGAGGGGATTGGGGGGCAGGTATTAGGTAGCTTTGCTTGGGGCTAATAGAAGCCTTGTACCAGCCTGCATGTTCCTACTAACACCATACCCAATTTACATAGTCATACCCAGGAAAAAACTGAGCTGCACAAATTGTTTGCCACTTAGTTCCAGGCTTTTTGCAGGGAAATGAGAACCATCGGGACTGAGAGCATAATCGAAGGTGATACAGGGGAAGAAGTATCTGTTCCGTCAAGTTCCTCTTCTACCCCTGTTATTTCTCACATAGAGACTGATGCAGAATTGAATGTACTCTTGTGTGCAATTTGTGTATTTTGCACTGTACCTGCTTAAAAAATATGCACAAGGATGGAGCACTGGGCACTAATCCAGGAGTAGCTTTGCTCTGGTTGGTACAGTAAGTGAGTGGTAAAAGGTTAGATGCAGCAGCTAATCCCATGTTGGATATAGTCGCAATGAAAGGCATTAATATGAATTATTATAACACCCAGCCATGTCACATTCCAGCTCTAATCCTTACATTCCTTTGAAATCTGTTTTGCTATTGGTTACTTTCTCATCATGTTCTATTGTCTCGCCTCCATATGATTATGTCCTCTTTGACCATTAAAACTTTAGGAACATGCTTCTATACTTCCATCGTATGTACTGTGTTGTTTATAATCTGTTTTCAATCTTATAAATCTTCAATCTTATCATAGTAAATATATTTAACAAAATCTTTTAAATCCACTGTTTTCATGCATACACTTCACTTCAGTAGCCTATGTTCTACCAAAATAATGACTGTCAGCATTTGATTAATGAGGCCACTTGCGTCTTTTCATATCTTCCTCAGACATTCTCATTGTCTGGTAACCAAGACTGTCAGGAAGTCGGATTTAAATTCTTCATAAGCGTATTACAGAGACAAAACCTATATTGGCTGAAACTTTTCATTGCAATTATATAAGAGTCTGAAGAGGAGAATCTATAGAGGAGCTCTTCATTTACAACTACTTAGAATAGACCCGTCCTCAGCATCCAAAAGATTAATGTTCACTGTTACCCATGCAAGAGGCCATTATCGATTTCTTTGTTCTTATTTAGCATCTGCCAGGAATTTTCAGCAATTTTAGGATCACATAATGCTGAGAAATTCCACTCAGTATGTAAATGATGTTATTGTATCATGTGGACTTATTATATTATACAATTTATCAGATTCCTTACCATACTCTTACATCTTTGTACAGGAGGTGCAGTAGGCACAGGAGGAGGAGGAGGAGGAGGAGGAGGAAGTGTAATAAAGGAAGTGGTGAACGCGAGACCGCCCGTGGAAGCAGTTACCCTGGGAGGCATAAGTATGTGTGGTTTTCTGTCAATTTTCAGCCGTAGAGAATATTTATAAAATAACCATATACAATTTAGGTCCAATTGCATATTTAAATTTTATTAACATTTACCCATCCCCCCAAACTTCATCAGTATTGGCCTCTCTTCCTCTTCATGAGAGACCTCTGCTGATTATCTCTGACAACTTCATTATAGTTGCAAATCCTATCTAATCTCCACTCAATCTTTGTCTTCAAATCCTGTTCTTCAATGAATAATTTTAAACAGAATAACCATCATTGTTTGATTATAAAATGCCATATATTAATAGGGTGATGCTTATGCTCTATGTGCTGGATCACTGATTACATCAAGAGAGGAGAAGGCTTGTGTGCAGCCTCCTCGGCCAGGCCCCCTCCTTACTGCCGGGAGCAGGACTCCCCAGCCCATGCTGAAACCTGAGAGGCCTTAGACTTCACCACTAATAGCCGCTTTTCCCGGACAGACTAGCTCCACCCCGTACTCAGATGCCACAAAGTCAGGGTACTAGTAAGAGGCAGCAGTGGCATATTTAAAATGGGTGCAGTGTATGTGCGGTGTACATGGGCCCCTGCACACGCTGCAGTGCTTACCCCTTTGTAGTCCAGCATCAATGCTGGCAGAAACACTGTGTTAAATGCTGAATAAATATCCGCTGTGCCATTTTCCCAGCGATATGCGCATGCATTACAGTGTGAGACTTCTAGTTCTCAGACTACACAGCAATGTGCTGTCACCAGCAGAAAGGAGGGGGCTCAGATGGAGGAGGCTGCACACGGGCCTCCTGCTCTCTTAAGACGCATGGCAACCCATGGAAGTCTCTGGACAAGGGCCATTATTCTGGTTAATTTGCTCGGACACACATTTGCACGCATCTGACCGAATGTCACCCACTTCCACATGGCCAGCGAAGGCATGCCTCTAAGCCAGGCAAACCAGTTCATTCACATCCAAACACAAAGGGAGAGTGGCGTTACAATACACGCACGCTAAAGTGTTCACACATAACTCTTCGCTCGGATAATCTGCGTCCCCTCGCTGCGCTCGCTGCGCTCGCCACGCTTCGGGCTCAGTGGCTTGCTGCGCTCGCCACACTATATAAAGTCAACTCCTTGCGTAGTTGGATAGTGGGGGTATGAAATCACCCATGGGTGACTAGACAATTAAAAATCGGGTCTTTACAATGAAAAATCGCATTGCATCGCATGCCTTAAGTAGTGGCATGCGATGAAAAAAACGGGCGCCCAGATTATACACAAGTACCCTTACTTTTACCAAAGGAATGATTTTAAGTTTGATCGATCCAAGCCCTCGCACAGTGGCCACCACCCCAGTATATGCCTCAGTTTCCGCCAAGTTTTGCCTAGTTTTGTGGCCGTGCCCATCCATACGCCCACATTACACCTACTCTGCACGAGTTTGTTCACTAGAGTATTGCTACTCCTAAGGTCGCGAGCGTGCACGGTTGACCAAACCTGCACATGCATCTTGCGAATGGTATGCATGCGAAGTGAGCTAAGATACGCTCTCCGAACTAATTCGTATCTGAGCGAGGCAATCAGAATAAGGGCCAAAGAGAAAATAAAAACATATGTCTCAGATACTATGTATTATACAAATGTCAATATACTGTATACCAGGCAGCATTGTCACGTTGATTAGGATTGGTTGCATTGCAGAGTGGCTGTTACTCTAATCTACTCTAACTGTCTAATCAGATCTCAATGGGTCATGTTCTATGACATGGTAAAGTGTTATATGTGTCCATATCACTGCAAAATTAATGTACATTCACTCCCTACTATATCCATGTAGACTGTAAAATAGATCTGGTCTTCCTCATCGATGGGAGTTGGAGTATTGGGAAGAGGCGCTTCCGCATTCAGAAGCTGTTCCTTAACCAGATGGCGGAGGCGCTTGATGTTGGAATATCTGGACCTCTCATGGGTATTGTACAATATGGGTAAGGACATTTGTTTTCTGGGAAAAGTCTACATATTTAATTATTCATTCATACACAATGCGCACAGGTTAAAGCCAGAGATTTGTGGGCACTGCTGCGGTTAGCACTAGCAATACATAAACATTAGATAGGTTTGGTAGGAAATAAGCACTTCTGGGTATTCCCATGACAGACTCTCTCATGGTGGCTGGTATTATGCAGACAGAAAGAGAATATACAAATAATAAATAGTTATTTTCAAAGCAAGTGGTGCGTGTGTACTATTATGTCTGCAATAGATGGGTAACCACATAGCTTTGTTTGTCGAGATGACAGCTAATGTGGTGAGAAATATTTTATTGTCTTCTGGTAGGAGTTGGATGTTGTTTTCATATACATGTACATGTGCATTTCTTTCATGTAGAGTGTGTTGCAAATAGAGTCAGACAAGTATTCACTTTCCAATGTAGACAAAATTCTGACCAGAACTTTGTTATGCAGTTATGGACACATTTACTTTATTCGATATTAGGAATTCTGGGGACGAGGCAGGTCTGCAGTCCAAGAGGTCTAAACATCAATACCATCATGACCATAGATCAGCTCTGGGTGCTGGGGCTTTTGACATCCCAACGTTGTGCTGCTGCTTAGTGCTGATGTCAACATGCAGATCTGTTTTATTTCTGCTGCTCTGGGATGGCAATTCTCCATAGAGAATGTACATTGATGTCAGGAAACCATCAATTGGAAATAATTGATCATTTGAACCATTAATAGGCATTTCTATTGTTTGATATGTGAATGTGGCATGCCAGTTAAAGAAGGTGCTAAGAGCCAAGAAGGGTTTGAAAGTTTGAAAGGTGTGTGAGAATAAGAGCTTGGGCTAAGCGTAAAACAACAGATACAAAACCTCATCAGTGGCAGCAGTCAGTGACACCTGGTGCAGCCAAGAAAATCCCTTTGGGCATCTTGAAAATGGCATGGCTTCCTGTAAAGGAGGTGTGGCATCACAGGAGCCAATTGTATCACTAAATGGGGTGTGGCTTAGTGGGAAAAACCCCTAATAACCTCAATCTGTGGAAGGGCAGGCTGGCATATTTTGCAGTACTGCCATCTCATTCTCAGTGACGGGAGCCAGGTGCTGCTGGTTAATGTCACACTGCAGCAATGGGGTCTTATTGCTGCAGAGGAGTTGGCATTTTGGTGTCGGCCCTTGGAACAATTGAGACCCAGGTGCAACATGCCCTACCCTTGTGTTGCCACTGAGCCTAATCACTAAGTTACCATTAGACCCCTGCAGTAGAAGATGAAGATACATTGTATCTCCCCCATCAATAGCAAAGCTATTAACCATCAGTGGCAAACCCAACCACTGATGGCTGCTAACCATCAATGGTTGATGGCCTTCTCTAGAAGTATTCCATCTCTGCATAGCTCTATGAGCCATACAGACAGCAGCAGCAATGTAACATAAAGATAACCTCACATGTTCATTTACCAGGGACTGAAAAGTGAGCTGGTAAATTAGGATTACATTTGAACAGACAAGTGGTTTTAGGCATAGAATACAGCCTGATTCATCCAAAGGGCGGGACCTCCATTTCTTGTACAAAACTGTTTTTGATGTCAAACTCCTCCGACTTAGCCCGATTTCATCCCAAATATCGACCCGATCCATCAGAATCGGAGGAAATCGGACCAAATCAGACCTGTGTATGGGGGCCTTAAGGTTTTCTTTTTCTCCTTCTTTTTGCTCCTTTTTTTTCTTTCTTTCTTTCTTTTTCTTTCTGGTTTTAAACTGTATCCCACTATTGTTTCTCTCTTTCTCTTTCCTTTTTTATTTTCTGTTTTTTTTTTATTTTTATCTTTCTTTGTTTTTTTCTCCTATTTCTCTCTTTTTCTGTTTCTGCTTTCTGTTTATTTTGGTATCCTTTTTCTCTATTAGTAGGAGCCTCCTACAGAAAATGACTGTAGGTAAATAGGATATACAATGTATATAGCAATGTAGTTAATGATCCCATAATGACGTACACATTATAACTAGTATACAAGCACAACAACAGTAATACTTTCGAGAAGGCACATTCCCCTAGCCCTTCTACTAGCCTGATTCTGTCCTCATTCAAGTGACACCAGGTACAAGGTGGGGCTGGATGTACAAGGGGAACAGAGTACTAGGAAAGAGATACTACTGCAGTATTCTGGTCCCAGTATTTCTGAACTCTGGATCTAATGAGGGGTGTGGGCCACAGGCAGGATGTGCATCTCTGTTCTAAAGTAGTGTTGAAAGTAATATTGTCCTGCTCATAGCAATGACAGTTCTCTGTCTTTTCCCTTTAAAGGGATGAACCTTCTACAGAATTCAGTCTTCGGTCGTACTTCAATTCCAAAGACTTGAAAAATGCCATTGACAAAATTCCACAAAAAGGAGGATTTTCCAATGTTGGTGGGTATATATAATATAGTATTTTTTATATTTTATTTTGTTTTAAAGCCTACAACATTATTTTATTTATTTATTAACAGTTTCTTATATAGCGCATACATATTCTGCAGTGCTTTACACAGTATTTACACAATGATTTTCCTAGATTTTGCTAAAGCCTTCGACACAGTACCACACAAGAGGTTGATAAATAAAATGGAGGACATGGGATTAGGGGCAAAAATCTGTAGATGGGTAGGGAACTGGCTGTGTAATAGAGAACAAAGAGTGGTCGTGAACAGTGCCGTATCTAATATGATACCAGTACTAAGTGGAGTGCCACAGGGTTCGGTTCTTGGGCCCATTTTATTTAACATTTTTATTAACGATATTGGGATGGGGTTACTCAGCAATGTATCCATCTTTGTGGACGATACAAAACTGAGCAGAGTTATTAAATCATCAGAAGATGTCACCACGCTTCAAAATGATCTTGACAATCTAGATGAGTGGGCAAAAAAGTGGAAGATGAGGTTCAATGTGAACAAATGCAAGGTCATGCACCTTGGGAGACATAACCAGTGTGCTAGTTACATTGAAACATAGAAACATAGAATTTGACGGCAGATAAGAACCATTTGGCCCTTCTAGTCTGCCCCTTTTTTTACCCTTCAGGTAAACTCAACCATTTTTAATCCTTATTTCTTTGTAAGGATATTCATATGCCTATCCCAAGCATATTTAAATTGTTCTACTGCCTTAGCCTCCACCACCTCTGATGGGAGGCTATTCCACTTATCCACTACCCTTTCTGTGAAGTAATTCTTTCTAACATTTCCCCTATACCTACCTACCTCCAGTTTCAGTGCATGTCCTCGTGTTTTATTACTTGTTTTCCTTTGAAGAAAATTTCCCACCTGTACTATGTTAAAACCCTTGATATATTTGAAGATTTCTATCATGTCCCCCCTTTCCCTTCTCTGCTCCAAACTATACATGTTAAGATCTTTTAGTCTATCCAGGTAAGTTTTGTGATGTAGGCCATGAACCATTTTAGTTGCCCTTCTTTGTACACTCTCCAATGTATTTATATCCTTCTGAAGATATGGTCTCCAGAACTGGACACAGTATTCCAGATGAGGTCGTACCAATGACCTATAAAGTGGCATTATTACGTCTTTGTTTCTGCTACTGATTCCTCTCCCTATGCAACCAAGCATCTGACTAGCCTTCCTCATTGCTTTGTTACATTGCCTCCCTGCCTTTAAGTCACTTGAAATAGTGACTCCTAGATCTCTTTCCTCCTCAGTAGTTTCCATTCTAGTACCCTTGATACTATATTGAGCCTTTGGGGTTTTGAGTCCCAAGTGCATAATTTTGCATTTTTTAGCATTAAACTGTAGTTGCCATTCTCTTGACCAATTCTCAAGTTTACTTAGATCATCAGTCATTTGATTTACCCCTCCTGGTGTGTCTACTCTGTTGCATATCTTTGTGTCATCTGCAAAGTTATAACCTAAGCGGGGATGAATTGGGTAAATCAGTACTCGAAAAGGATCTAGGAGTCCAAATAGACAACAATCTGGGGTGTAGTGCTCAATGTAATATAGCAACAAAAAAGGACAACAAAATTCTCGCATGTAATAAAAGGGGCATGGTAACTAGGGACTCAAAAGTAATTATGCCTCTGTACAAATCATTGGTTAGACCGCACCTCGAATATGCAGTGCAGTTCTGGGCCCCGCACTATAAAAAGGACATAATAGAATTAGAAAAAATCCAAAAAAGTGCAACAAAGCTTATTAGGGGAATGGAGAATTTAAACTATGAGGAAAGATTAAACAATTTGGGACTATTTACACTAGAGAAAAGACATTTAAGGGGGGATATGCTCAACATGTATAAATATATTAGGGGCCAATATAAGGAACTGTCAAACACCTTTTTTCTACTAGAAAGGAATCTAGGATCTATAAGAAAAAATTTCTTTACAGTCAGAGCAGTCAAACTTTGGAACTCTCTTCCTGGAGAAGTGGTGTCGGCAGACACTATAAATATGTTTAAAATAAGGTTGGATAAACATTTATTGGTTAAAAACATCCATGGGTACAAATAAGTAACAAAATTTGTCTTTAAAATATCATAACATACTATACAACAAGGGATAAGCTATTATAAACATAGGTTGAACTAGATGGACGCAAGTCTTTATTCAGCCTCACCTACTATGTAACTATGTAAGTATTCTTAAGTATCTCCAGTGGAGCTTACAATCTATTTTCCCTACCACATGTACACGCACACAGACATTCTAGGGTTAATTTTGTTGGGAGCCAATTGAGCTATCTGTGTATTTTTGGATTATGGGAGGAAACAGAGTACCCGGAGTAAACCCACGCAAATATGGGGTTTATATTTAAGTGACTAACATTGTCTACTTTGGACCTCATTTGCATTCACTGGGTTATATGTACTAAAGTGTGGATTTTAAAAGTGGAGAAGTTAACCACAGCAAGCTATCAGATTCTACTTTTAAAAAAAGTTGTAAAAAGAATTAAACGAGTGGGAGATAGAGGACAGGCTGCCACTGCCCCTGACTCTCTTCCCAGCTCAGCATACAGCACTGAGCAGTGTGTTCTGAGCTGGGGAGAAAGGCTGTGCTGTGGTGGCAGCATGTCATCTCTCTCTCCCTATAGCCTGGCTCCCTGCAACAAGGAGTGGGCCCTGAGCCTGGGTAAAAAAGTACCCACCCCCTCCCCAGGGGCGTAGGGAGGGCGGAGCACGCGCTCCAGGGGCAGAGAGATCAAATGGCGCCAGAGCCGCGTGCCACCGGCTCCCCTGCCCTGCTTCCCCGCCCAGCTGCAGCGCTTAGTTACAGACTTACAGTGCTAGTCGGAGTGGAGGTGCCGAGATTTAGCTGCCTGTGACTCAGAGGCACCCGGCAGGTCAGAGCAGCAGGGACAGTGGCATCATGGGAATTGTAGTTTATATGTTACTTGTCAAACTTTGAGCAGTTAACGTTCAAACTACAAATCCCATGAGGCCATACTTTGCCCTGGGAGGAAGTCTCACACAGGTGAACTTGTGAGACAGACGGAATGGGAACCGCGCTGGTAGGATCAGGATGCCTACATGCATGCAGAGTCAGTGAAGGCAGTTGAGACGATAAGGCTGTCCTGTAGGGAGATAGCTCTGGAGTTCTCTCCCTCCCCCTACCTCCCCTGTGTTTATCGAAACAGGAGCAGCAGTGTCAGGAAGAGGACTCCTACATGCACTATGTGTGCTGACTCTTTCACTGACATGGTAAAGATCTTTTTTTGATGAGATGATAATTAAATTGGTAGCTTATTCAGCATTATCTGTTACTATTCACCTCCTGCAAACAAATTGGTGTGGGTGTGTGTACACACACATATATATATATATATATATATATATATATATATATATATATATATATATATATATATATATATATATATATATATATATATATATATATATATATATATATATATATATGAAAAACACCAGAAAAGACAATTGTGGTATGGCGCCTAGAATTGATAAATAAAGTCCATATGTATGGTGATCACAAAAAGCAGTGAAGCAGACCAGAAGAATTCATCCAATTTATTGTTTATTTACGTCAACTTTGTCATCGGCAAAACCGTGAGAAGTATATATGTGTGTGTACACGTATAATGGGCATCATATGTGGCCTTATGTGCAATTGGCATTACGGCGTGTGGCATTATGTGTAATGTGCATTAAGGTGTGTCCTGTACTGTTAGGTTGTGCCCCCTTTTTGCCACGCAAGAGCCCTGCCTACTACAAATCGGGGGGGGGGGGGATTGAGGGCGAAACATGCCCTTGCTCTGGGCACCGTGGCTCCTAGCTACACCACTGCCCCTCCCCCCTCAACAGCGCTGCCTGCATGTCTTACATATTTCAGATCTCCTACTTGGGGATACATTTTATTCAATGTGCTGTGAGCCCTTATACTCATGTATTATTGCCTACTGATACAACAATGCGGTACTTGTGTACTTTCACGGCTCCCACAATGAGCATCGTACAGAGAAAAATCGCATTGCATCACATCGCGATGTCATTTTTCACAGAAATTATGGACATGAGTTGACATCATGTAAAATGCACCCCAAATGTCATTTTTCACACTGTACCACCCCCACTATCAACGCCAACCCGAAGCGTGGCGAGCGCAGCGAGCCCGCGAGGGGCGGCGGTACGCGTCCTACGACCTTTTCATACCCCCACTATCCACGTCGGTGTGGAGTTGAGAATAGAAATTCCGAGCCCGAAGCGTGCCGAGCGCAGCGAGCCCCGTGAGGGGACGCGGATACCTTGAAGCCCGCGAGGGGACACGGATACCTGTGAAGGTATCCGCGTCCCCTTGCGGGGCTCGCTGCGCTCGCCACGATTCGGGCTCGGTGGCTCGCTGCGCTTGCCACACTTTCTATTCTCAACTCCACGCCGACGTGGATAGTGGGGGTATGAAAAGGTCGTAGGACGCATACCGCCGCCCGGTTGGCGTTGATAGTGGGGGTGGTACAGTGTGAAAAATGACATTTGGGGTGCATTTTACATGATGTCAACTCATGTCCATAATTTCTGTGAAATTTCTGTGCGATTTCTGTGCGATCGCATGCAATCTCATGCGATCGCATGCGATTTTATTAAAAATGCATAAAAATACAGGAAAATCGCATCGCATGCCACTACATATGGCATGCGATGGCATGCGATGGGAGCCGTGAAAGTACACAAGTACCAACAATGCTTTATATGGTATAATGCACTGGTTCCCAAATTGAGTGCCGTGGCATTCTGAGGTGCCTTGGGGTACTTGTAGGGATGCCATGTGTTGGTGCCCCAGAACCAATTAAAATTATTTATGGTCAATATGATAGATGAACAAGTGCTTGTAGCTTCTAATCAAAAAATATGTGGACAAACATAAACAAATGTTGTCTCTAACCAGATGATTGAACATAAGGATGACATACAGTATGCACACATTTGACTTAAGTTATTATTGTTTTCTAAATTTCTCCACAAGAACAAAATTCCGATGCTCTATGGAACCAAGTTGTGGACCCTTTGGTATATAATGCATTAATTATATTTTTGTTATATGAATGATTAAATCATTGTGATTGTCCCTGTAGGGAAGGCTCTCTCTTATGTGAATAGGAATTACTTCTCGGATGCCAGTGGGAATAGAGGAGCAGCCCCCAATGTGGCTGTTGTGCTTGTTGATGGTTGGCCAACGGATAAGGTCGAAGAAGCCTCTCGCCTTGCTCGGGAATCAGGAATTAATATTTTCTTTGTGACAATTGAGGGTGCTGATGACAATGAGAGATCAAGTGTTGTGGAACCCAATTTTGTAGATAAGGTATTTAACATGTGCCGTTAGGTACTTTAAATATGTATATGCATTTAAGGTATTTAAAATTCTTTATTTGTTAGCTGTTCTGAGTGTGTATAATTGGCTTTCCACTGTGTAATCCATAAACAATGAAAATAATTTCTGGCCTGCCCAGCTGGTAGTCTAATGTGCACAGGAGAAATATCCCCAATAACACAAGACAATATCTGTTTGTTAAATGGGATTATTTTATGTTTATATTGATAAGCCACTTCATGACCAGGGAGACTCACAAGCATGTGCTATACTTACTACATACTTGCCTACTCTTTCAGAAAGCAAAACTGGGCAGATTGGGCTTAGACGATGATGTGATTCATGCTGAATTGCTTCACTATAGCCATGCCCCCTTCTTGACACTAATCTTGGCTTGTATAGCAGGAGGCGTGGCCTTGATAATAACTATAGCAACAATAATAATAATAATAATGGTGCTATTAATATAGCACTTTTCTCCCAATAGGACTCAATGTGCTTTACATTTGCCTTTACAGCACAGAAAAAAAGCTTAACACTGGCTATTAGTGAGATGATTGAGAGAACAAAGTCTTAAGGTCTATTTTTGTAGGGGGCCTCTTGCACTGTGCGGGAAAGAGAATTCCATAGAGTTGGAGCCAAAAAGCTCGACCCCCAGACAAGACAGATTCTAGGTACAGTTAATAGTCCATCATCTGCAGATCGCACTAATCGAAATGGGGGTGCTTATATGTTAGTTGGGTGCCCACTATAGTTAGTACGCTCATACCCCCACTATCCATGTCGGCAAGCGTGGCGATGGGACGCAGAAAACTAAGCAAATAGCTTAGTGGGTGCCCAACTAACATATAAGTACCGAAATGGGCAATAAGGAATCAGAAGCTGCTTCAAGTACTTTGGTCTCTGGTCATGAAGGCCTTTTAAAGTCATTAAGCCATGATTCGCCATCTTACAGGTAGCCAGTGAAGGGAGTAGAGAATGGATGGGTGTTATGTGACTCGAGTGGGGCTGGTTGGTTAATAGACTTTCAGCTGCATTTTGTACCATCTGTAAGTGGTGCAATTCTTTTGCTGGGAGACTAAAGCAGAGGGCATTGCAGGAGACTAGGCGTGATGATACAAATGCATATAAGACTGTAGGAAGATCTTCTGGGGAATTAAGTGCTTGAATCCGGCTATGTTCCTCAGATGAAATAATGAGGATTTGATTGTGGCTGATACCTGATGTTTAGAGGTCAAACCACTATCCAGAAGAATGCCGAGATTCTGCAAATGTTCAGTGTATGAAATAATGCAGCCACTCCCCCCACTTATATTCTCCTGTGGTATGTCACGCTCCCTCCCCCCACCCTATGCCAAGCCAGGCAACACCTGTATGATCCACCCATAATTGGCAACCAAAAAGTCAACAACTATGACTTACTAAAGAGATACTACTATAGGCAGCCATGACAAAGATGCTAAACTAAGCTCACTCAGATATTCAGTGGTTAGCTGGTAACATGTAGCCTGGGGCAAGTACACAACACTGGCCCATGATTCCCCCTCCATCCTTAAAATGCAATTTTAGTAATACAATATAGGAACTCTAATATCGAAGGGCAACTAAAGGCCTTCAGCTGGTTTGTTTTTACTTATCCCTTTATATAAATAGGATAAATGCAGATTCCCATGGTGAGAGCCTTTATCAATCATTGAGGTGGTACGCTCTGGTCTAGTAAGGCCACCTGTAGTGCAATAAAGCATTGTTTTTAATGTAATACAGTTCAAATGATTTGTATTCTTCCTGCTAGCCAGAAGCATGGGCCATGAGGTACCGGTGATGTATGCATACATCTAATTCTGGCCTACATAACAGTATTTATTCTGCACATCTACATTGTTGGAGAACTGTTTTTTCTTTGCACACCAAACTTAGTATTATAATGATAGTGCATATATAATTGCTGGACAATTCTTAATTATTGAATAGAAGTTAATGAATACAGTGAATTCTATTACTGTAGTCCACAGTGAAATGTAATTCTGAATTATCCTTCCTTTGCAGGCTGTTTGCAGAACCAATGGTCATTTTTCTATCAATGTTCCTAGTTGGTTTGGCCTCCATAAGATTGTGAACCCTATGGTAAAACGTATGTGCGAAATTGACAAATTAGTCTGCAGTAAGACATGTCTCAATGCTGCTGACATTGGATTCGTCATTGATGGATCCAGCAGCGTGGGAACAGGGAACTTCCGCACTGTTCTACAGTTCATAGCGAATATAACCAGCGAGTTTGAGATCTCAGACACAGACACAAGAATAGGAGCCGTGCAGTATACGTACGAACAAAGGTTGGAGTTTGGGTTTGATAAGTACAGTACGAAACAAGATGTTGTTAATGCCATAATGAGAATAGGCTACTGGAGTGGAGGCACCAGCACAGGAGCAGCTATAACATATGCATCTGACCAACTGTTCAGTAAATCAAAGCCAAACAAAAGGAAGATCATGATTGTGATAACTGATGGGCGTTCCTATGACGACGTACGGGCTCCAGCTGCAGCTGTTCATCGAAATGGTAATTAGCCATTCTTTATAGAAATTATTCATTCGATTTATTAAAGTAACAACTATGAACAATTTGACCTATTATCTGGGGGCTATTTACTAACAAATTGCAGGTCTACATTAACCTTCATCAACCAATCGTCAAGTTTGATAATGAAAGCAAAGGATTTATTGGTTGCTATGTAATATTCCCATTCAAACCTTGGGCCTCATTTAGACCTCATCGTTTCTGTATGAATTTGCATAGTGTCCGATTATCAATAGACAGCGCATGTGTCTGGACCGCAATGCGCGTGGGCAATGCTGTCCAGCAAGAAATCCTGCTACTTTTTCTGATTGCTAGCTGTTCCCAGGGTGAATGACAGAAAGGCGCTGTTTGAGAGTGGTAACTGCCCGTTTTGTGTTGAAAGAAATGCAGGGGTGCCAGAAAAAACGCAGGCGCACCCAAGCATTTTAGGGGAGGGTGTGTGACGTCAGCTCTGGCCTCAATCATTTCATCGCAGCTGCCAAGTAAGTTCAGGGCTACTCAGAGCCTGCGAACAGTGGTGACCAGTGGGGAAATAATAAGATGTTGAGCAGTTTACCGATGGTATCGGAAATATTAGCCTGGCTGTGATGTCTTCGCAAGCTAAACACATTTATTGGCACAGCATACACATTGGCAGGATATCACCCTGGCGGCACTTACTTTAAATTAGCAGTCGTACGATTAGGTCTAATTCAGACCCTTTATTATAAAACATCCTCTTTTTTTTTTGTTATTGCTGTACTATACTGTACACATGGCGCCATAGGGAGCACCTATTTATTTGCCTAGAGATTTCTACTTGGATTTAGAATCTAAAGTGAGTCCTGATTGGCTCACTAGGGTGTCCTTCATAAAAGCCATAATGCTTTAGACCACACCTCTGAACTGCACAGACCATGTCCTTGATCACACAGCTATGCCCCAATTGGTAGGATTTACCCAGTATTTTCTGATTTGAGCCTGTTTTTTTCTCTGGTAAAATGGAATGCTCCATTTAAAATGTAACATTATATTTATATCAAATATGGCCTTATATCAAATATGGGACCATTGCATATATTTCAGAATATTATTAGTTTTTTCTTTTTCTGATATAAAGCAACTTGCAAATTTCGGTTTATTGGTCTATAAAGATACAACCTAACATAAAACATAAGTGCTATCGATACATATCTTAATATTATATCCTATTTATTTTATATTCAATGTCCAACTGATATATATAAATATAAACCGTATGTTTTTTTGATTCGCAGGGGTGATTGCGTATGCTGTTGGTATTGCCTGGGCAGCCCAAGATGAACTAGAATCCATTGCTACTGATCCGGATAAAGACCATTCGTTTTTCGTGGATGAATTTGACAGCCTCTATAAGTTTGTTGGGAAGATTATCCAGAACATTTGTACAGAGTATAATTCTCAACCACGAAACTAAAACGTGTTGGCTGCGGTTGTTCAATACTGCATGGATAACAGGGTTTCTGACAAATGAATATACCACCAAACAACTACAGTGATTTATATATTGATTTAGAGAAACACAGGCATGGCAATGTATGGCTTGATCCATTGCAGACCAGTGTTTGATATCCAACTGTGTGTCGCAGCCTCTGTCTGCACTCAGAGTGCGATGTTATATCACAGTTGCAGATTCTTAAGTTCTAAGGAGAAACCATGTAATATTCATTATATTCCATTGATGACTAAGTGCATTATATTAAGCCAGCCTTTTAGCCTCTGGAGCATAAATAGCACATTATGAAAACTGATGTCACAGGCAAAATTGTTCTATACCTATCTTGTTACAACAGTTATTAAAGCAGATGGAAAATATTTTTTCCTATATAAGTTATAAATGAACCTATCCATAACTATGACAGCATTTTGTAAAAGGGTTATATTAATATGATAAGATGGCGCCCTCTAGTGTTGGGTTCCTAGTATTATACAGCATTGGTGTTAGTAGCTTTAAGACATTACAATGTGATTCCAAAGCATCACACGAGTGCTGTTATGTCAGTGTCATTTTCATCTTCTGTTTCTTTAATGTAGGATTCACACAGACCATTTTACTGTTGGCTACATAAGTACATTTTTTTTTTTTTTTTTTTTTTTTTTAAGGACAAATCACAAAAAAATATTTTGGTCTTTCATAGCGATTAATAAGAATTTATGTAGCTCGCTCTAAAGGTATCTATGTGAAAGCCTATTAGGATGATTCCACAGCAGGGTGTCCTGAGTTTGGTCCTTATAGGGTCACATGACACCATTTTTTTAACAACTGAATAGACTTCGTACAATTGCATAAAATGCACATTAAATAAATATTTTTGGGGGAGGAAATAGACAAAAATCACAATGTTAAATTAGTGAGAGGTCATGAGTTCTGTTTCTTGATTTTTTTTTTATATTGTAATTAAAATGTCTTTAATAAAAAGCAGAAATATATTGTGGTATATGTCAATATTAAATTTGTACAGTTTTACAAAAAGTTTCACTGTATTTAAGAATACTTTTTTTTATTATACCGTATATAATATCACATTTAAAGACAAAAGAAAGTGTTGCACTGCTTATATTTTTAAACTAGTTTCTGACTTCCAGTTCTATTGTATTGAGTAAGATTTAGGACACACACATGCACACACAAAAAAATATATAATTAATGCCTGTAAATTACAGTTGTGTGGGTTTGGATGTGCCAAGTTAGCGCATGTTCAGAGTTTTTATTGGCTATACAAAACACGAGACAGAGAGGAATTGCCAATAAGAGATCTGAGTAAACCCAAGTAAATGCAAACCTGCCCATTTCTACAGGTCATATGGACATGCTGTCTTTGTTGTCTAAAGGCCCATACATACTGGCCGATTTTGAGCTGAAAACAGTGTGTTTTGAGTGGCTTTCAGCTGAAAGCCGCCCAGTGTGTACGGCCAGGCGACGAGCAGTGAGTGGTGATGCGCGCTCCCACATCATCGACGGGAAAGCCGCTCATCTGCTTCTATTACCAGCAGATGAGAGGCTTTGTGGATGGCTTTGCATAGCACTGTGCTATGCAAAGCCATCGCCCCCCTCTCTTCCCTCCTGCTGACAATGCCAGGCAGGGGGGAAAGCCGCTCAGTGTGTATACACGCTGGGTATAATTGCCCAGGGTGCTTGGACCTTTAGTAATGTATGACAGTTTTAATCTGCTAAATGTATTGCCATGTAAAATGGGGTAATTAAGTAACAAAAAAACAATGTATATTAACAATTAAGTAGAAAGATTGGTATTTCCAGCGCTTTTATAACCATGAATTTGTAGTATTGTAGAGGTTTTTTTGGATACCAGGAAAGAAAGTGGATCCAGGTGATAGATTGATAGTGTCTTAATCGACACCAAATGGTCAACATGCATAAGTTCGACATAGACAAAAGATCCAAACAAGCGCAATGTCGATCATTCGACATTGCAAAATGGTTCACACAAGAAAAGCTCAATATGAGTTTTTCACGATTTTTTGGGGACTTTTTTTATCATTTATATACTTTATACCATTTGCATGGACTCTGATTGGGAATGTTAAAGTGGAACTTGGCTCGAAGCATGGAGACCCATGCAAAGGTACACATTACAGTTATTGGGGTTCCAAACACTCAGGTGTCAACATAAGCACAAGAAAAACATGAAAAACTAATGTTGGATTTTCATGTGTCGCCTTTTTGAATGTGTCAGCCTTTTTTTAGAGTTGACCTTTAGTGTTGACCAGGGAAAATATCGGCACTCACCTATTTAATGCTGTTGTTAATGACAGCAATGCTGCAGTTACCGACAGCATTGAAGGCTGTCAGATCTGACTGGCTGTCAGATCTGTTTTGTTGGCTGTGGAATGTTGAATTCATGGCCTTTACCTGACAATTTGCGGCGTTTTCCGCTGTTTTCAGGACTTTCTGACACGCAACTCTTGGTACATTGAATACCAACAGTCTAACTGGTGTCGAAAGCCAGTGAAAATGGTAAGGATTCTGACTGTCGGGACGTTCCAACAGTCAGAATCCCGGATTAAATACCCCCTTAATTTGGAACACCAATGTCCTTTTGTATCTTGAATACATTGCCCTTTCATGAATTGTAGGGATACACTCCCACTTCTAGGAAGATATTCTGTGCTGTGAATACTAAACATCGCTATATCATTAATAACTAATGTATCAATCGGTAAATATAGGTATTATTTATTAGATACAATTAAGGGGCATACACACGTAGAGATCTGTGCTAAGCAATTTTGCTAAGCAATTTTGCTAAGCAATTTTTCTGGTGTCAAGATCTCCCATGGAGAGCACATACACACGCAGAGATTTGTGCTAAGCAATTTTGCGAAGCAATTTTTTTAAGCAATTTTGCTTAAGCAAAAAAAGGCCGGGTAGTGGTTCAGAATGAGAGATTGCGATCAGTATCTCTCATTCTGTACACACAGACAGATTTGCAGTCATTTGCTAAGCAATTTGACTAGATTGGGACTGCATGCACTGACTTAGTTAGCAAGAGATATTTAATCTCTCGAAGCATACACACAGAGAGATCTGTGCTTACTTTCTAAGCAATCTAGTCAGATTGCTTAGAAAATAGCACAAATTTGCTCCGTGTGTACACCCCTTTACGTTTTATTTCAGTTAAAGGATATTATCAACAAATATATAAAAATTATTATAGAAAAATATAGCAGTGAAAAGAGAGATGTGAGACAGTGTATAAGTTATCAAATCAGATTTAAAGTAACAATTATCAAAATTCAATTTTTTGATCGTATACAATTATACGTAGCAGCTGGTTGGTTACTTTCCACTCTTTCTACTGTTTATGAATAGTTGGAGAAGCGTGGGATCTACTTATCTTTTCTACATATATTGTAAATATAGCTTTCACATCACACTTTTAAAACGGTATATTGCCGTTTTTTTGCCTTTTAAAACGTTTAAGGCTGCAGTGTGAAAGTGTCATAGTTGAAATACCATTTAAAGTTAACTGGTATTTCAACACGTTTAAAAAGCAGAGTCCTACCCGTTTTAAAGCCAATTCAGAGCCGTTTTTTGTGCTGTCTGAATGGCACTGAAATAGTATTTAGTAAAAAATAAAGGTTAGAGCACTGTGATAGGCTGTCCCTTGTCTTGTGTCCCTTCCCTGAACCAGGAAATAAGCTGTGGGTAGAAACGTGTTCAGAGGTTAAACGGCTTGACTGGTGATGTGAATGGAACTTAAACGGTATTTTTAAATGGTAATCTGCTGCAATATGAACACTAGACCCGTTTAAAATACCATTTAAAATTACAGTTTTTCAAAACGTTTCAAAATGTTTTATGTGATGTGAAAGCTACATTAAATTGTACACACAGCACCAAGAGCCTCTGTGCATGCCTGGGTTACGGCATGCATCATAGACTGTCTCAAAATAGACATATGGTCGACTCACAAGGTCAACAGGGTCAAAAGGTCGACAGAGACTAAAGATCGACAGGTAAAAGTTTGACATGGTTATATGGTCGACATGAAAAAGGTTGACATGGTCAAAAGGTCAACAGGTAAAAGGTCAACCTGGTCAAAAGGTCAACAGGTAAAAGGTTGACATGGAAAAAGGTTGACATGGAAAAAGGTTGACATGAGGTTTTAATGTTTTTAGGGTGTCTATGTCGACATAGGTCGACATGGATACTGTCTAAGTGTACCGTGTCCCCTCGCATGGCTCGCTGCACTTGGCACACTATTTTATTCTCCCTTCATGCCCTAGTGCAGGCTTGTCCAACCTGCGGCCCTCCAGATGTGCTAAAACTACACATCCCAGCATGCATTGCCATCATTCTAGCATTCCCTAATAGCCAAATTGTGGCAAGGCATGCTGGGATGTGTAGTTTTAGCACATCTGGAGGGCCGCAGGTTGGACAAGCCTGCCCTAGTGGATGGTAGGGCATGAAATAACGCCTGTCGGCACATGTCGGCTGCAAATTTAGTAAAAAATTGTATGTCAAACTTTTTCGTGTCGCCCTTTTCCATGTCGACCTTTTGACCATGCCAACCTATTGCCTGTCGACCTTTAAACCCCGTCGACCTTTTCCATGTCGACATATTGTGTGTCGACCTTAAAACCATGTCGACCTTTTGACTGTCGACCATATGCAGGGGCGTAGCGAGGGCGGAGCCGGCGGAGCTCGAGCTCCACGCGCAGGGAGCCGTGTAGCCCGCTCCCCCACCGCCAGCTCCCTGCTCTGCCCGGCCGTCGCCCAACTGGCTGAGCTGCGGCTTTTTCAATAAAGCCAGCAGCAGACAGCGATATGGCCCCGCCCACACCTAGTCACCTTGCACGTCTGAAACGAGGTGCAGGGAGACTGCGGGTTCAGGCTGATTCACTTACCATTAGCCTTAACGGGGACCCGGCTGGCCAGAGCAGGAAAAATAGTGGCACATGGGATTTGTAGTTTAACTGTTACTGCTCAGACTCTGAGCAGTCAAAGATTAACTACAAATCCCATGATGCCATTGTTCCTGTTAAAGATGGCCACCGCGGAGCTAGACAGCATATGGGCTGTCCTGCTTTTCCACACCGAGCTGGATGAAGAATCCCCCTCTCCCAGTGCTCTGCCAGCTGAAGGGGGCTAAACTGGATGGGAATGTCTCCATATCGAGCAGGTGGGCGGAGCTACACGGCAGCCTGGATGTGAGGAGGAGGGAGCTGCAATGAAGACACTGGGCCCACCCAGTAATAGTGTGGTGAGTTACTATATATGTGTGTGTGTGTGTGTGTGTGACAGTATATATATATATATATATATCATCATATACATGTGTAATGTGTGTGGCTGTATGCATGTGTGCTGTGTCTCTGCCTGTACTCTACATAGATAAGTGTGTGACTATTTGTGACTGTACATATATATGATTATATGTGTGACTATATGTGTACAGTATGTGTGTAACTGTATGTATGTATGTATGTTTATATGTGTTGTACAATTTGTGTGTGACTATATGTGTATGTGTGTAATTGTACATATGTATGTTAGGTGCTTGTGTATTTTGGCGGCGCCCGATTTCAGCATCGTGCGATGAACGCATCGCATGCCATGTACCCGATGGCATGTGATGCGATTTTGACCCCCTATGCGATGAAAAATCGTATAAGCACCCTAAAGGGTGCTTTTGAGCAGCCTAATGGGTGCTTTCAATGTTAAATGCACCCCCACGCCACCCCCCCACTATAAACGTGAACCCGAAGCGTGGCGAGCGCAGCAAGCCCACGAGGGGCGGCGGTACGCGTCCTACGACCTTTTCATACCCCCACTATCCACGTCAGAGTTGAGAATAGAAAGTGTGGCGAGCGCAGTGAGCCACCGAGCCCGAAGCGTGGCGAGGGGACGCGGATACCTTCACAGGTATCCGCGTCCCCTGGCGGGCTTCACAGGTGTCCGCGTCCCCTCGCGTGGCTCGCCACGCGGACACCTGTGAAGCCCGCCAGGGGACGCGGATACCTGTGAAGGTATCCGCGTCCCCTCACGGGGCTCGCTGCGCTCGCCACGCTTCGGGCTCGGTGGCTTGCTGCGCTCGCCACACTTTCTATTCTCAACTCCACGCCGACGTGGATAGTGGGGGTATGAAAAGGTCGTAGGACGCGTACCGCCGCCCCTCGCCGGGCTCGCTGCGCTCGCCACGCTTCGGGTTTACGTTTATAGTGGGGGTGCATTTAACATTGTAAGCACCCATTAGGGTGCTTAACATTGTATAAGCACCCATTAGGGTGGACTGTTAAAGTCGAGTTGCACACACGCCATTTTAGGATAGTTTGGCCGCCATTTTGGTTCGCAGAGTTGCGCAAATTAAGTATACATACCCGAGTCTGTGTGACAAAGTGGACCAGAAGCGCAGCCATACTATTACACATAAATTCATAATACCATACTTACACCAAATAAAATATAGTTAATTAAAGGATTAGTGCACTACACATAGTTTAATTAGAAATACACGATTGTTTCTGTACATGTTTGGTATCTTTATGTTCAGTGTCCCGTGCGCAGCATTCCGGTCGCAGCCAAATATTCGTCCTATGGTCTGATAATTACGGACAAAATACCTATTATATGTACTTTTATCATGTGTCCTGTGTGAGACAAAGGAATGCAGTTGTAACAAGTTCCTGTTGCTGTTTACGACCCCCGACGACGATGCCAGCAAACAAAAGGACACCAAAGTACCCTTCCCCCCCCCCTGCACTTCTCCAAGCCAGATATAATACCTTGCCCAATCACTGAGGACTGGACATTTGAACCCTTGACCAATCGTAAGGGCCTTTGACCCCCCCTTCCTGGACCCTATAAGAAAGCCATCCCTGAGCTGGCTCGCTCTCTCTTTTTGGAACTGCTGAGTATCCCCTCACCATTAACCCGGGCTATAGTTCTATTTGAATATAGCGAGCTCCGAACGGACTGCGCTGCGCATAATTTCATGACGGTAACATTTGTATTCCTCTTCTGTGTAACGTGGCTGGTTTTGATTGTATTCTGTAATTGTTTATCTTTTCCCTAGTAGTATTTGACTTGTATTAGTATTGTTAAGGACATTGTATCACGTGTTATCCTGTATTTCTTCTTTCTGTAACCCCCTTTTGTCCGCTAGGGACTAAATACACTATTTTGGAGAATCTATCTCCGCATTTGTTATATCGTGGTCTCGTCTATTATTCGCATCTAGCGATAGCGTATATTACGGACATTGTCCTTAAAAGGTATTCGCAGATTAGAGACTAAGTACTGCTAAGGGATCTCCTATTACTGCAGTGATTCAAGCGTGTACAATACACGGTAAAGGTCCGCTACGCTGCGCTACGCTTTGTTCGCACGTAGCTAGGAATAAAGGGTAAGCAGAGTTACGGAATGAGTACGTAAACTGCACATTTCACTTATTGTTCTTTGGCTATATAAATATCAACATTGATAGTTGGGGGCTGGCGTCCGAGCGTTTCATACTCTAGAACACTGTACCAAACGCGCGGCTTGAACCTATACCAGCAAAAGGGTGGAAGTGATTATTTACCATTGCTGGATAGGCCAAGTCCACGGCGGTGCAGGGTTCGAGAGGTGCTAGCGTTTGAACCCGAAGTACAATAAGTGAAATCCAAGGAAATATTAAGCCACGTGTTTTAAAGTATATTAAGTGTTTAGTAAGCTGTACTTCTGCCTGCCACAAGTAGTTTAACGGGGTATAGTGTCTTGAGTTGCTTGTTCATTACAGTATATGTGCCACGTGCGATAAGGTTCGCACACGTGGAGGCAAAGGCCTTTTTTTATTATAGTACATAGAGGATTCCTTCTGTGCAAAACTATAATCTTTTATTGTTAGTTACTGCAGGGCCAGGGACTCCGCCACGTGGCGATAAGTTCTGGACCTTTTACAGTAACGTGAAGCGTCTATTGTGTATTACGCAAGGTGCGCACGCACGTGCTTACGTTGGGAAATTTTCGCATCTTTGTACGTAATTTACGGATTAAGTGCGGGATTTATTTCGCATCTTTATACGTAACTTTCGGACTGAGTTAAGGGATTTATTCCATATTTATGCGCAATTACTGCGTGTAGCAAAACCCGAGCGCGACCTTGCAAATACACTGTAGAACACGTGGGTGGCTGATTCATCGGCGGCCTGTGAACAGGTTTAACAAACGCACGTACATACGTGGCTGTTCACTGGCACTGCGCATGCAGCACACATAGGAACCCAGAGGTGAATAGTATTAAATCACTAGCTTTATTTAAAACAGTATAGTAACATACTGTGGATAAAGCGGTAATTAATAAGAGAAAATAAGTTTTTCTTTTATTGTTCATTTTTCCCAAAAAAAAGCAACTCAAGCATTATTTTAATAGATTCCTATAGCCATTAAAAGGGATTTATACCTGTATAAGTATCTAGTGAGAAACTACCAACCTGGGAAGATTTTCTGTACAGAAATATTGCAAGTTTAAGCGTAAGACCAAGGTGTAAGTAGCACCCAGTGTGAAACAATCATTCGGTGAACGGGTGTGTGACGACACGACTCAGCGCAGTCCAGAGTTGGACAAGGTTTAAGATATAGAGGCGCACGTGACGACGTGCCCATAGGAACTGCCCCTTGCGTGGACCTACCTATTTTGATCCACCGGAAGGGTACAAGAAGCTAAATCGGAACCCAGTCATCTGATTAGCCACTTTAGAAATATACCAGTTTTGAGGATACAGGAAAAACAAGTTTTTTTTGTGTTCTGCAAAACTCGGCCGCACCCCGCAAGTCGTGTAGTTATGCGTTTCTGACCGTAAGCGAGTGGTGATTGAGTAATAACCTCGCAGAGTGGGCTTCACGCTTAAGTGCGGAATAGTGTCACTCTGTTGGGGAGGAGTGTTTTGGGAGCTACTCAAGGACAAACGACCCACCGGTTTCTGCTAGCTGTGAACGTTTATTCCTGTAACAATGGGGAATAACGGGTCACACAGGGATGCCGTGCTAGTTAGGGAAGAATCAAGCCGACCTACAGTAAAGGGTCGGCAGCATTCATAATGTGCAGGAAGCACGGTGAACAAGTAGTTGTTTACCAAGAGGTCGACATGGATACTGTCTAAGTGTACCGTGTCCCCTCGCATGGCTCGCTGCACTTGGCACACTATTTTATTCTCCCTTCATGCCCTAGTGGATGGTAGGGCAAGAAATAACGCCTGTCGGCACATGTCGGCTGCAAATTTAGTAAAAAATTGTATGTCAAACTTTTTCATGTCGCCCTTTTCCATGTCGACCTTTTGACCATGCCAACCTATTGCCTGTCGACCTTTAAACCCCGTCGACCTTTTCCATGTCGACATATTGTGTGTTGACCTTAAAACCCTGTCGACCTTTTGACTGTCAACCATATGCAGGGGCGTAGCGAGGGCGGAGCCGGCGGAGCTCGAGCTCCACGCGCAGGGACGTGAAATGGCGCCGGAGCCGTGTAGCCCGCTCCCCCACCGCCAGCTCCCTGCTCTGCCCGGCCGTCACCCAACTGGCTGAGCTGCGGCTTTTTCAATAAAGCCAGCAGCAGACAGCGATATGGCCCCGCCCACACCTAGTCACCTTGCACGTCTGAAACGAGGTGCAGGGAGACTGCGGATTCAGGCTGATTCACTTACCATTAGCCTTAACGGGGACCCGGCTGGCCAGAGCAGGAAAAATAGTGGCACATGGGATTTGTAGTTTAACTGTTACTGCTCAGACTCTGAGCAGTGAAAGATTAACTACAAATCCCATGATGCCATTGTTCCTGTTAAAGATGGCCACCGCGGAGCTAGACAGCATATGGGCTGTCCTGCTTGTCCACACCGAGCTGGATGAAGAATCCCCCTCTCCCAGTGCTCTGCCAGCTATAGGGGGCTAAACTGGATGGGAGTGTCTCCACATCGAGCAGGTGGGCGGAGCTACACGGCAGCCTGGATGTGAGGAGGAGGGAGCTGCAATGAAGACACTGGGCCCACCCAGTAATAGTGTGGTGAGGTACTATATGTGTGTGTGTGTGTGTGTGTGACAGTATATATATATATATATATATATATCATCATATACATGTGTAATGTGTGTGGCTGTATGCATGTGTGCTGTGTCTCTGCCTGTACTCTACATAGATAAGTGTGTGACTATTTGTGACTGTACATATATATGATTATATGTGTGACTATATGTGTACAGTATGTGTGTAACTGTATGTATGTATGTTTATATGTGTTGTACAATTTGTGTGTGACTATATGTGTATGTGTGTAATTGTACATATGTATGTTAGGTGCTTGTGTATTTTGGCGGCGCCCGATTTCAGCATCGTGCGATGAACGCATCGCATCGCATGCCATGTACCCGATGGCATGTGATGCGATGCGATTTTGACCCCCTATGCGATGAAAAATCGTATGAGCACCCTAAAGGGTGCTTTTGAGCAGCCTAATGGGTGCTTACAATTTTAAATGCACCCCCACGCCACCCCCCCCCCCACTATAAACGTGAACCCGAAGCGTGGCGAGCGCAGCGAGCCCGCGAGGGGCGGCGGTACGCGTCCTACGACCTTTTCATACCCCCACTATCCATGTCGGCGTGGAGTTGAGAATAGAAAGTGTGGCGAGCGCAGCGAGCCACCGAGACCGAAGCGTGGCGAGGGGACGCGGATACCTTCACAGGTATCCGCGTCCCCTGGCGGGCTTCACAGGTGTCCGCGTCCCCTCGCGTGGCTTGCCACGCGGACAACTGTGAAGCCCGCCAGGGGACGCGGATACCTGTGAAGGTATCCGCGTCCCCTCACGGGTCTCGCTGCGCTCGCCACGCTTCGGGCTTGGTGGCTTGCTGCGCTCGCCACACTTTCTATTCTCAAATCCACGCCGACGTGGATAGTGGGGAAATCATTTGCATAATACATTGATTCACCCTATGTATCTTTCATAAATTAATTAAAAACTACAAGGAGACAGACCATCTGTATTGTAAATAATGTTTGTTATGTATAAAACTCGTAACAATTTCATAATCAAATAAAAATGTTTAAAACTTAGTCGGTAATGTGTTGTTTACCTGATTCACTTCCGGGTTGCATGGTAAGCTTGGTGTATCTCTGGTGAGTGATTTGGTCACATGATCAGGTCACGTGACCCAATATCCACCAATCGTTGGTGCTATTTACAACCATAATAGTAAGAATATATAGGGGATAATTATGTATTTTGGCTTTAATAGCCATAAATGCACACAGACGCGTACCTAACTAAGGCGCGCGCTGTCAGCCTGTCACATAAGGCTCCTGTGTAAAATATAATAGTACTGTTCGTAAATGAACTTGAGGTGCTGCACTGTTAACCTTCCCCGCGGCAGTGTACCATCAGTTCCTAGTAGAGGATGGTGTTCTTATCTGCACCCCCGGAAGTGACGTCCCGCAACTTTCGGGAATGTTTATACCTACAGGTATAAAGTTACAACATATTGCCAATAAGTAATCATGGGGAGAACTCTTTATTAATCACCACAATAGCACGCTTAATGCTTCAACATTATACTGTGTCCTCAATGGACGTATTACACCCAGTTTCTTGAGTTTTTTACTGGTGGGACTACAGGACCCATAATCCTCTTTGGTGGACACCGAGTATGAAGTTAGTAGTGTGTCCCTATTTTGTTGGGACATAATAAAGATTGTGTGGTCCCACATTATCCAGAGACCTCAACGTGAGAATCTGGAAACAAGGTTCTGTTCTTTTTTTTGTTTTTTTGTAATAAATGACATTTATACTTGGAAAGCATTAGATTCTTAAGTGGAGTTCATCAGTAAATGCACTTTATGCTAAGTGCTATATATCATGATGCGTAACAATGTGGATACCATGGTAACATGGGACTAGGTTTGAATGGCTAATGCATGGTAGGCGTGGTCAGTGATACTAACATAGATCGTAATACAGCTATAAACATAGATAAGTATATAATAGATAAGTATATAATAAAAGTACATAATAAAAGTAAATATCTACAGCATTGCAAATAGAAGAAGAAAATTGGGAATAAATATAGATACATAAAAGTGTAACTTTAAATATAGAAATATACAGATACAAATTGGAGGTGACAGACAGTCAGCGCAGATAGAATAATGAATGATACTCTTAACATGAGGTGTTGATTGGGGCATCATTAATTATAAAACTGGTTATGAACACGTATTAAGCTGACCCAAAAGTTATGTGAATCAACATAAAAAAAAAAAAAAAATCATTGTATAAAATACAAAAAATTATTATGAAAAAATTATATAATAAAAAATGTATGGCACATGCACATATATGTATATATATGCATACGTAAAAATTCACACTTCACACAATTAATATCTGTAGTCGTTAGAATACATGGTGGTCAGGTTCCTCCATCACCTCCCTATAGACGGACCACGGAACACCGTGTGATGTATTTAGACACACGGCTCTCTGGTTGATCCAAGGGTGTGAGGGAGCAGTCTAAGCACACTGTAAGGGGTATAATCAAACTGTTTATTGTACAACAATTCACTCTATGTGTGATAGGCGGCTACCTATCAAGGCAAGAAGTAATGTGCAACTGGTTAGAAGCAACGTATAGGGGTAACTATGTACGAATAGAAGCCTATACTGACGCGAATCCTATATAGACTAGATAATCAAGAGTGCACGGTTGGCCCTACAGTACTACATTTAGTTCCAGGGACTCATTCAGTCCGTCCGGAAATAAAGAACCAAATTTAAAAATCCAATAAATCTCTTGGCTACAGAGAGTTTTGTATCTATTCCCCCCCCTTTTTGAGATTTTTATGTGTTCCAGACCTGTTAATTTTAGGCATCTTGGGTCACTGTTATGACGTTCGCTATAATGGCGGGATACACTGTGCAGAAGATTCTTATTTAGAATGTTCCTCCGATGTTCTAGGAACCGTGTTTTTAGGGCTCGAGTGGTTCTGCCTATATATCTCAGGCCGCAACCGCATGTTAGTAAATAGATGACATAATCCGTGTTGCAGTTAATGAACCCTCTTATTGTGATGGATTCCTTTTCTCCCTCTAGTGGTACTTTTGTGATCTTATTTTGTATGAATTTACAAGTGATACAGGTGTTTCTCCCACACTTGTAGCACCCATTCGGAATTGTGGGTAGCCAGGTGCCAATAGTGCTCTCCTGTTGTTTTTGGTCTTTTAAACTGCTTGGAGCTAGTAGATTCTTAAGAGATGTGTTTTTCTTAAAAATAAAAGATGATTGTGTGGGTAAGATATTTCTAAGGGTATTATCATTATGAAGAATCGAAAAATTCTTCTGTATGATTCTTTTAATATCTTTATATTGCGTATTAAACACTGAGATAAAAGGAAAATCCGTCTTTTTCTCGGCCAGAGCGGTTCTTTTTGGTTTCGTTTTTAGTAGCTCAATTCTATCCATTTTTCTTGTTTCTTCTAGTGCTCCTGAAATGAGACTTACTGGATAGCCTCGTGCAGTGAAGGCCATACTTAGTTGTTTAGCCTGCTCTTCATAAGTGTGTACAGAGGAGCAGTTACGGCGTAGCCTCATCATTTGGCCCTTTGGGATGTTTTTTAACCATGATGGATGATGCGAACTATTGTAGTGCAGATATGAGTTGGTATTCACCTCTTTGCAGAAATTTGAGGTTACAATATGACCATCAATTATATCAAGGCTTATATCTAGAAAATCAATCTTTTTCTGGTTGTAAGTATGAGTGAATTTCAAATTATATAAATTTGTATTTAGATGGGAGACAAAGGTGAGTGCAGAAGTGATATCCCCATCCCAAATAATAAAAAGATCGTCAATGTAACGGCCATAGAGTACCAGACCCGCCTCCTAGCCGCCATTCCACACGAGGCGGTCTTCGACCTCCCCCATGTAGAGGTTGGCATAGCTGGGCGCGAATCTGGTCCCCATGGCCGTTCCCATCACCTGTAGGTAGTATTTATCCGAAAAGGTGAAATAATTATGTTTAAGAATAAACGTGATCGAATCGAGAATAAACTTAATATGAACTTCACTGAGATCCCCATCATTTTTTAGTCTTCTCGAAATTGTCTCTATCCCTAACTCATGTGGGATGTTTGAATAGAGACTTTCCACATCCATTGTTAGGAAAGCATAAGAATCCTTCCATTGGACTTCGCTTATTAGATTTAAAAAATGTGTGGTATCTTTAATGTAGGATCTCAGTGAAGACACCCGTGGTTGTAAGTATGTGTCAACATAATGGGAAAGATTAGAAGATAGTGACCCAACACCAGAAATAATAGGACGTCCAGGAGGTGAAGAGAGTGATTTGTGAATTTTGGGAAGGTGATAATATACGGGAGTGATGGGGTGTTCTATAAACAAAAAGCGAAATTCTTCTTTTGAGATAATATTGGCCTCTAGGGCCGAGGCTAATAATGTTTTAAGTGTCTTAGTGTATAGAGATGTTGGATCAGAATGAAGAGGTTTATATAGATTCACAGTCCCCAATTGTCTATGAGCTTCCTGGATGTAGTCTGTTCTATCCTGTAAGACTAACCCCCCCCCTTTGTCCGCTTGTTTGCAGACAATAGAGGGGTCCCTCATTAAGTTCTTTAGGGCACTCTTTTCTTTTTTGGTTAGGTTGTCCTTTTTTCCCTCTTTAGGATTAGTTTTGTTACAAAGAGCTTTAAAATCCTCCAGTGTGGTTCTATAGAAACTCTCAATATGTGTACCCTTATTTTTAATCGGAAAAAAATTTGATTTGGTTCTAATGGATGATTTGTTGATATTAAACAGTTTTTTACGACCTTTTCATACCCCCACTATCCATGTCGGCGTGGAGTTGAGAATAGAAAGTGTGGCGAGCGCAGCGAGCCACCGAGACCGAAGCGTGGCGAGGGGACGCGGATACCTTCACAGGTATCCGCGTCCCCTGGCGGGCTTCACAGTTGCCACGCGGACAACTGTGAAGCCCGCCAGGGGACGCGGATACCTGTGAAGGTATCCGCGTCCCCTCACGGGTCTCGCTGCGCTCGCCACGCTTCGGGCTTGGTGGCTTGCTGCGCTCGCCACACTTTCTATTCTCAAATCCACGCCGACGTGGATAGTGGGGAAATCATTTGCATAATACATTGATTCACCCTATGTATCTTTCATAAATTAATTAAAAACTACAAGGAGACAGACCATCTGTATTGTAAATAATGTTTGTTATGTATAAAACTCGTAACAATTTCATAATCAAATAAAAATGTTTAAAACTTAGTCGGTAATGTGTTGTTTACCTGATTCACTTCCGGGTTGCATGGTAAGCTTGGTGTATCTCTGGTGAGTGATTTGGTCACATGATCAGGTCACGTGACCCAATATCCACCAATCGTTGGTGCTATTTACAACCATAATAGTAAGAATATATAGGGGATAATTATGTATTTTGGCTTTAATAGCCATAAATGCACACAGACGCGTACCTAACTAAGGCGCGCGCTGTCAGCCTGTCACATAAGGCTCCTGTGTAAAATATAATAGTACTGTTCGTAAATGAACTTGAGGTGCTGCACTGTTAACCTTCCCCGCGGCAGTGTACCATCAGTTCCTAGTAGAGGATGGTGTTCTTATCTGCACCCCCGGAAGTGACGTCCCGCAACTTTCGGGAATGTTTATACCTACAGGTATAAAGTTACAACATATTGCCAATAAGTAATCATGGGGAGAACTCTTTATTAATCACCACAATAGCACGCTTAATGCTTCAACATTATACTGTGTCCTCAATGGACGTATTACACCCAGTTTCTTGAGTTTTTTACTGGTGGGACTACAGGACCCATAATCCTCTTTGGTGGACACCGAGTATGAAGTTAGTAGTGTGTCCCTATTTTGTTGGGACATAATAAAGATTGTGTGGTCCCACATTATCCAGAGACCTCAACGTGAGAATCTGGAAACAAGGTTCTGTTCTTTTTTTTGTTTTTTTGTAATAAATGACATTTATACTTGGAAAGCATTAGATTCTTAAGTGGAGTTCATCAGTAAATGCACTTTATGCTAAGTGCTATATATCATGATGCGTAACAATGTGGATACCATGGTAACATGGGACTAGGTTTGAATGGCTAATGCATGGTAGGCGTGGTCAGTGATACTAACATAGATCGTAATACAGCTATAAACATAGATAAGTATATAATAGATAAGTATATAATAAAAGTACATAATAAAAGTAAATATCTACAGCATTGCAAATAGAAGAAGAAAATTGGGAATAAATATAGATACATAAAAGTGTAACTTTAAATATAGAAATATACAGATACAAATTGGAGGTGACAGACAGTCAGCGCAGATAGAATAATGAATGATACTCTTAACATGAGGTGTTGATTGGGGCATCATTAATTATAAAACTGGTTATGAACACGTATTAAGCTGACCCAAAAGTCATGTGAATCAACATAAAAAAAAAAAAAAAATCATTGTATAAAATACAAAAAATTATTATGAAAAAATTATATAATAAAAAATGTATGGCACATGCACATATATGTATATATATGCATACGTAAAAATTCACACTTCACACAATTAATATCTGTAGTCGTTAGAATACATGGTGGTCAGGTTCCTCCATCACCTCCCTATAGACGGACCACGGAACACCGTGTGATGTATTTAGACACACGGCTCTCTGGTTGATCCAAGGGTGTGAGGGAGCAGTCTAAGCACACTGTAAGGGGTATAATCAAACTGTTTATTGTACAACAATTCACTCTATGTGTGATAGGCGGCTACCTATCAAGGCAAGAAGTAATGTGCAACTGGTTAGAAGCAACGTATAGGGGTAACTATGTACGAATAGAAGCCTATACTGACGCGAATCCTATATAGACTAGATAATCAAGAGTGCACGGTTGGCCCTACAGTACTACATTTAGTTCCAGGGACTCATTCAGTCCGTCCGGAAATAAAGAACCAAATTTAAAAATCCAATAAATCTCTTGGCTACAGAGAGTTTTGTATCTATTCCCCCCCCTTTTTGAGATTTTTATGTGTTCCAGACCTGTTAATTTTAGGCATCTTGGGTCACTGTTATGACGTTCGCTATAATGGCGGGATACACTGTGCAGAAGATTCTTATTTAGAATGTTCCTCCGATGTTCTAGGAACCGTGTTTTTAGGGCTCGAGTGGTTCTGCCTATATATCTCAGGCCGCAACCGCATGTTAGTAAATAGATGACATAATCCGTGTTGCAGTTAATGAACCCTCTTATTGTGATGGATTCCTTTTCTCCCTCTAGTGGTACTTTTGTGATCTTATTTTGTATGAATTTACAAGTGATACAGGTGTTTCTCCCACACTTGTAGCACCCATTCGGAATTGTGGGTAGCCAGGTGCCAATAGTGCTCTCCTGTTGTTTTTGGTCTTTTAAACTGCTTGGAGCTAGTAGATTCTTAAGAGATGTGTTTTTCTTAAAAATAAAAGATGGTTGTGTGGGTAAGATATTTCTAAGGGTATTATCATTATGAAGAATCGAAAAATTCTTCTGTATGATTCTTTTAATATCTTTATATTGCGTATTAAACACTGAGATAAAAGGAAAATCCGTCTTTTTCTCGGCCAGAGCGGTTCTTTTTGGTTTCGTTTTTAGTAGCTCAATTCTATCCATTTTTCTTGTTTCTTCTAGTGCTCCTGAAACGAGACTTACTGGATAGCCTCGTGCAGTGAAGGCCATACTTAGTTGTTTAGCCTGCTCTTCATAAGTGTGTACAGAGGAGCAGTTACGGCGTAGCCTCATCATTTGGCCCTTTGGGATGTTTTTTAACCATGATGGATGATGCGAACTATTGTAGTGCAGATATGAGTTGGTATTCACCTCTTTGCAGAAATTTGAGGTTACAATATGACCATCAATTATATCAAGGCTTATATCTAGAAAATCAATCTTTTTCTGGTTGTAAGTATGAGTGAATTTCAAATTATATAAATTTGTATTTAGATGGGAGACAAAGGTGAGTGCAGAAGTGATATCCCCATCCCAAATAATAAAAAGATTGTCAATGTAACGGCCATAGAGTACCAGACCCGCCTCCTAGCCGCCATTCCACACGAGGCGGTCTTCGACCTCCCCCATGTAGAGGTTGGCATAGCTGGGCGCGAATCTGGTCCCCATGGCCGTTCCCATCACCTGTAGGTAGTATTTATCCGAAAAGGTGAAATAATTATGTTTAAGAATAAACGTGATCGAATCGAGAATAAACTTAATATGAACTTCACTGAGATCCCCATCATTTTTTAGTCTTCTCGAAATTGTCTCTATCCCTAACTCATGTGGGATGTTTGAATAGAGACTTTCCACATCCATTGTTAGGAAAGCATAAGAATCCTTCCATTGGACTTCGCTTATTAGATTTAAAAAATGTGTGGTATCTTTAATGTAGGATCTCAGTGAAGACACCCGTGGTTGTAAGTATGTGTCAACATAATGGGAAAGATTAGAAGATAGTGACCCAACACCAGAAATAATAGGACGTCCAGGAGGTGAAGAGAGTGATTTGTGAATTTTGGGAAGGTGATAATATACGGGAGTGATGGGGTGTTCTATAAACAAAAAGCGAAATTCTTCTTTTGAGATAATATTGGCCTCTAGGGCCGAGGCTAATAATGTTTTAAGTGTCTTAGTGTATAGAGATGTTGGATCAGAATGAAGAGGTTTATATAGATTCACAGTCCCCAATTGTCTATGAGCTTCCTGGATGTAGTCTGTTCTATCCTGTAAGACTAACCCCCCCCCTTTGTCCGCTTGTTTGCAGACAATAGAGGGGTCCCTCATTAAGTTCTTTAGGGCACTCTTTTCTTTTTTGGTTAGGTTGTCCTTTTTTCCCTCTTTAGGATTAGTTTTGTTACAAAGAGCTTTAAAATCCTCCAGTGTGGTTCTATAGAAACTCTCAATATGTGTACCCTTATTTTTAATCGGAAAAAAATTTGATTTGGTTCTAATGGATGATTTGTTGATATTAAACAGTTTTTTACTGCTAGAAGTTTCGTTCTCAACCAGAAGCTCATTGAGTGTGTTGAGTGCTATGTCATCATCCGAGTCCAAAAAGACTCGAATTTCTTCGTTATTTTTGTCCTTAGTGGTTTTATTAGCAAAATATTTCTGTCTGCAAAGGGTGCGGACAAATCTATTCAGCTCTACAAATAAATTAAAGATGTTTGCTGGAGTGGTAGGGGCGAACTTAAGACCCTTGGTGAGTAATTTATTCTCTTCTGCCGTCAATTTTTTTGAAGATAAATTAAAAATGGATTTTTCTAAATCAATGTTGCATTTAAGCCTCAATTTTTTTAGTTGTATCTTCTTCCCTCCCCTCCCTCCTCTGCGCTTGAGTATCTGCGTCTTTTTGGAGTTAGGCATAATTGCTCCTTGTCTAGTGGGGGATTTCTCCTTGGATTCCCCTCTAAAAAAGGAGCAGCAGATGAGGAGATGGTGGTGGGATGGGACTCCTTTCTGGAGTATTCAGTCCTAGGTCCACTGGCATCCACTACTTTAGGTCTAGCTCCTAGGCCATTCTCACGCGTATGGTCCCTTCTGACATAGTGGGGGCCTTCTCGAGTATAGTATGTTCTATCATTAGACTGATCAGTTCGGTGTCTATCATTCTGTTTTCTCAGTGTATAATCACTTTTATCTGAATTCCCATGGTTGTCTCTTCTATATGTATGATCTCTCGGACTGTCGTAAACCCTCATATTCTTAATTCTATCTGATTGTCTGCTAATATGGGCCCGGTTCTGATTGTAATAATTTTTATTCCTATTTTTTATGTTAAAAGTCCTGATGTTTCCTGTTTGGTAGTCTTCTATGTCACGCTGAAATTTTTTGCATTTGTTTTCAATCAAATTCTGTTCAAATTGTGTGACCTTTTCAGTAGTGACTATGTCCCTTTCTTTAAATTCTTTTAGTTTGCTAAATGGTTCTAGTTTCTTTTTTAGAGCCTCTATTTGTTGCTCAAACTCTTTGGTCTTTTGTATACGGAACTCTATCACAAGTTCCAATAGGGTAAAGGAGCATTTATCAAGGGCTGAGTCCCATTTATCCTGAAAATCCTTGTTACCATTAAATACTGATGGTTTAGAAAGTCTTAAACCTCTCGGGATGATCTTTCTCTCCACATATTTTTGGAGATTAGTGCTATCTAGCCAATTCTTAGTTTCCGACTTTAGTAAGTCTTCTAAAAGAAAGAAGTCCTCTCTCAGGTTGTTATCAATACTAGGCATATTACTAGATGGTTTATCCCAATTGGTTAAATAGGTCTGTCTCCGTACTTGTCTATCATTAAAATTAAGGAAGCAACTCATATCAGCAGCTCTTTGGACCAAAAAGTAGAAGAATACAAAAGTCAGAAGCAAAGTAGCCTCTGACTGAAGAGCGCTTTGATGTGTTTTGCTTACTTATAGCAGCTGCTTAGATGGGGTGGGTCAATCCCCAAGAAAGTCGAGACGGAAAGAAAAAAAGTGTAATAAGCAGCGCTGGGATTAATGATGGGTGAATCAAATGGTTAAAAATAAGCACATTTAATGAAATACAAATAAATAAATTAATGGCAATGGTTATAATGTTAAAAACAGTTTGAAATAATTAATCCAGATCTCACGTGGTTATAAGTCCGCAGTCAAAGTCTGTGTGACCTGTGTTGACCCCACAGTCAGTGATGACAATGAAAACTCGGTCCAAGAGATTGGCGACCCTTAAAGGGTAAGTATGGTGGTTGAGGGAGTGGCTGATGTGGGAGCCCAACTTCTACCTCACCGCCAATTTGTATCCAATTTTGCTTGGATTGTGGAAGTCCAGAACAGGAAAGTCTTGTGTTTGGACAGATGTTAAGGTAAAGTCCAATAAACCACGGATCTGGAGAATAAATGAGCACCACCAACGCGTTTCACTGGACTGCTGCCAGCTTTATCAAGGTGTACTGCTAACTGCTCTGGGCCGGTATTTATGCCCAGTATCCTGTGGAAATCATTTGCATAATACATTGATTCACCCTATGTATCTTTCATAAATTAATTAAAAACTACAAGGAGACAGACCATCTGTATTGTAAATAATGTTTGTTATGTATAAAACTCGTAACAATTTCATAATCAAATAAAAATGTTTAAAACTTAGTCGGTAATGTGTTGTTTACCTGATTCACTTCCGGGTTGCATGGTAAGCTTGGTGTATCTCTGGTGAGTGATTTGGTCACATGATCAGGTCACGTGACCCAATATCCACCAATCGTTGGTGCTATTTACAACCATAATAGTAAGAATATATAGGGGATAATTATGTATTTTGGCTTTAATAGCCATAAATGCACACAGACGCGTACCTAACTAAGGCGCGCGCTGTCAGCCTGTCACATAAGGCTCCTGTGTAACATATAATAGTGCTGTTCGTAAATGAACTTGAGGTGCTGCACTGTTAACCTTCCCCGCGGCAGTGTACCATCAGTTCCTAGTAGAGGATGGTGTTCTTATCTGCACCCCCGGAAGTGACGTCCCGCAACTTTCGGGAATGTTTATACCTACAGGTATAAAGTTACAACATATTGCCAATAAGTAATCATGGGGAGAACTCTTTATTAATCACCACAATAGCACGCTTAATGCTTCAACATTATACTGTGTCCTCAATGGACGTATTACACCCAGTTTCTTGAGTTTTTTACTGGTGGGACTACAGGACCCATAATCCTCTTTGGTGGACACCGAGTATGAAGTTAGTAGTGTGTCCCTATTTTGTTGGGACATAATAAAGATTGTGTGGTCCCACATTATCCAGAGACCTCAACGTGAGAATCTGGAAACAAGGTTCTGTTCTTTTTTTTGTTTTTTTGTAATAAATGACATTTATACTTGGAAAGCATTAGATTCTTAAGTGGAGTTCATCAGTAAATGCACTTTATGCTAAGTGCTATATATCATGATGCGTAACAATGTGGATACCATGGTAACATGGGACTAGGTTTGAATGGCTAAAGCATGGTAGGCGTGGTCAGTGATACTAACATAGATCGTAATACAGCTATAAACATAGATAAGTATATAATAGATAAGTATATAATAAAAGTACATAATAAAAGTAAATATCTACAGCATTGCAAATAGAAGAAGAAAATTGGGAATAAATATAGATACATAAAAGTGTAACTTTAAATATAGAAATATACAGATACAAATTGGAGGTGACAGACAGTCAGCGCAGATAGAATGATGAATGATACTCTTAACATGAGGTGTTGATTGGGGCATCATTAATTATAAAACTGGTTATGAACACGTATTAAGCTGACCCAAAAGTTATGTGAATCAACAAAAAAAAAACAAAAAAAAAAATCATTGCATAAAATACAAAAAATTATTATGAAAAAATTATATAATAAAAAATGTATGGCACATGCACATATATGTATATATATGCATACGTAAAAATTCACACTTCACACAATTAATATCTGTAGTCGTTAGAATACATGGTGGTCAGGTTCCTCCATCACCTCCCTATAGACGGACCACGGAACACCGTGTGATGTATTTAGACACACGGCTCTCTGGTTGATCCAAGGGTGTGAGGGAGCAGTCTAAGCACACTGTAAGGGGTATAATCAAACTGTTTATTGTACAACAATTCACTCTATGTGTGATAGGCGGCTACCTATCAAGGCAAGAAGTAATGTGCAACTGGTTAGAAGCAACGTATAGGGGTAACTATGTACGAATAGAAGCCTACACTGACGCGAATCCTATATAGACTAGATAATCAAGAGTGCACGGTTGGCCCTACAGTACTACATTTAGTTCCAGGGACTCATTCAGTCCGTCCGGAAATAAAGAACCAAATTTAAAAATCCAATAAATCTCTTGGCTACAGAGAGTTTTGTATCTATTCCCCCCCCCTTTTTGAGATTTTTATGTGTTCCAGACCTGTTAATTTTAGGCATCTTGGGTCACTGTTATGACGTTCGCTATAATGACGGGATACACTGTGCAGAAGATTCTTATTTAGAATGTTCCTCCGATGTTCTAGGAACCGTGTTTTTAGGGCTCAAGTGGTTCTGCCTATATATCTCAGGCCGCAACCTCAAAAGAGTTTGAGCAACAAATAGAGGCTCTAAAAAAGAAACTAGAACCATTTAGCAAACTAAAAGAATTTAAAGAAAGGGACATAGTCACTACTGAAAAGGTCACAAAATTTGAACAGAATTTGATTGAAAACAAATGCAAAAAATTTCAGCGTGACATAGAAGACTACCAAACAGGAAACATCAGGACTTTTAACATAAAAAATAGGAATAAAAATTATTACAATCAGAACCGGGCCCATATTAGCAGACAATCAGATAGAATTAAGAATATGAGGGTTTACGACAGTCCGAGAGATCATACATATAGAAGAGACAACCATGGGAATTCAGATAAAAGTGATTATACACTGAGAAAACAGAATGATAGACACCGAACTGATCAGTCTAATGATAGAACATACTATACTCGAGAAGGCCCCCACTATGTCAGAAGGGACCATACGCGTGAGAATGGCCTAGGAGCTAGACCTAAAGTAGTGGATGCCAGTGGACCTAGGACTGAATACTCCAGAAAGGAGTCCCATCCCACCACCATCTCCTCATCTGCTGCTCCTTTTTTAGAGGGGAATCCAAGGAGAAATCCCCCACTAGACAAGGAGCAATTATGCCTAACTCCAAAAAGACGCAGATACTCAAGCGCAGAGGAGGGAGGGGAGGGAAGAAGATACAACTAAAAAAATTGAGGCTTAAATGCAACATTGATTTAGAAAAATCCATTTTTAATTTATCTTCAAAAAAATTGACGGCAGAAGAGAATAAATTACTCACCAAGGGTCTTAAGTTCGCCCCTACCACTCCAGCAAACATCTTTAATTTATTTGTAGAGCTGAATAGATTTGTCCGCACCCTTTGCAGACAGAAATATTTTGCTAATAAAACCACTAAGGACAAAAATAACGAAGAAATTCGAGTCTTTTTGGACTCGGATGATGACATAGCACTCAACACACTCAATGAGCTTCTGGTTGAGAACGAAACTTCTAGCAGTAAAAAACTGTTTAATATCAACAAATCATCCATTAGAACCAAATCAATTTTTTTTCCGATTAAAAATAAGGGTACACATATTGAGAGTTTCTATAGAACCACACTGGAGGATTTTAAAGCTCTTTGTAACAAAACTAATCCTAAAGAGGGAAAAAAGGACAACCTAACCAAAAAAGAAAAGAGTGCCCTAAAGAACTTAATGAGGGACCCCTCTATTGTCTGCAAACAAGCGGACAAAGGGGGGGGGTTAGTCTTACAGGATAGAACAGACTACATCCAGGAAGCTCATAGACAATTGGGGACTGTGAATCTATATAAACCTCTTCATTCTGATCCAACATCTCTATACACTAAGACACTTAAAACATTATTAGCCTCGGCCCTAGAGGCCAATATTATCTCAAAAGAAGAATTTCGCTTTTAGTTTATAGAACACCCCATCACTCCCGTATATTATCACCTTCCCAAAATTCACAAATCACTCTCTTCACCTCCTGGACGTCCTATTATTTCTGGTGTTGGGTCACTATCTTCTAATCTTTCCCATTATGTTGACACATACTTACAACCACGGGTGTCTTCACTGAGATCCTACATTAAAGATACCACACATTTTTTAAATCTAATAAGCGAAGTCCAATGGAAGGATTCTTATGCTTTCCTAACAATGGATGTGGAAAGTCTCTATTCAAACATCCCACATGAGTTAGGGAAAGAGACAATTTCGAGAAGACTAAAAAATGATGGGGATCTCAGTGAAGTTCATATTAAGTTTATTCTCGATTCGATCACGTTTATTCTTAAACATAATTATTTCACCTTTTCGGATAAATACTACCTACAGGTGATGGGAACGGCCATGGGGACCAGATTCGCGCCCAGCTATGCCAACCTCTACATGGGGGAGGTCGAAGACCGCCTCGTGTGGAATGGCGGCTGGGAGGCGGGTCTGGTACTCTATGGCCGTTACATTGACGATCTTTTTATTATTTGGGATGGGGATATCACTTCTGCACTCACCTTTGTCTCCCATCTAAATACAAATTTATATAATTTGAAATTCACTCATACTTACAACCAGAAAAAGATTGATTTTCTAGATATAAGCCTTGATATAATTGATGGTCATATTGTAACCTCAAATTTCTGCAAAGAGGTGAATACCAACTCATATCTGCACTACAATAGTTCGCATCATCCATCATGGTTAAAAAACATCCCAAAGGGCCAAATGATGAGGCTACGCCGTAACTGCTCCTCTGTACACACTTATGAAGAGCAGGCTAAACAACTAAGTATGGCCTTCACTGCACGAGGCTATCCAGTAAGTCTCGTTTCAGGAGCACTAGAAGAAACAAGAAAAATGGATAGAATTGAGCTACTAAAAACGAAACCAAAAAGAACCGCTCTGGCCGAGAAAAAGACGGATTTTCCTTTTATCTCAGTGTTTAATACGCAATATAAAGATATTAAAAGAATCATACAGAAGAATTTTTCGATTCTTCATAATGATAATACCCTTAGAAATATCTTACCCACACAACCATCTTTTATTTTTAAGAAAAACACATCTCTTAAGAATCTACTAGCTCCAAGCAGTTTAAAAGACCAAAAACAACAGGAGAGCACTATTGGCACCTGGCTACCCACAATTCCGAATGGGTGCTACAAGTGTGGGAGAAACACCTGTATCACTTGTAAATTCATACAAAATAAGATCACAAAAGTACCACTAGAGGGAGAAAAGGAATCCATCACAATAAGAGGGTTCATTAACTGCAACACGGATTATGTCATCTATTTACTAACATGCGGTTGCGGCCTGAGATATATAGGCAGAACCACTCGAGCCCTAAAAACACGGTTCCTAGAACATCGGAGGAACATTCTAAATAAGAATCTTCTGCACAGTGTATCCCGTCATTATAGCGAACGTCATAACAGTGACCCAAGATGCCTAAAATTAACAGGTCTGGAACACATAAAAATCTCAAAAAGGGGGGGGAATAGATACAAAACTCTCTGTAGCCAAGAGATTTATTGGATTTTTAAATTTGGTTCTTTATTTCCGGACGGACTGAATGAGTCCCTGGAACTAAATGTAGTACTGTAGGGCCAACCGTGCACTCTTGATTATCTAGTCTATATAGGATTCGCGTCAGTATAGGCTTCTATTCGTACATAGTTACCCCTATACGTTGCTTCTAACCAGTTGCACATTACTTCTTGCCTTGATAGGTAGCCGCCTATCACACATAGAGTGAATTGTTGTACAATAAACAGTTTGATTATACCCCTTACAGTGTGCTTAGACTGCTCCCTCACACCCTTGGATCAACCAGAGAGCCGTGTGTCTAAATACATCACACGGTGTTCCGTGGTCCGTCTATAGGGAGGTGATGGAGGAACCTGACCACCATGTATTCTAACGACTACAGATATTAATTGTGTGAAGTGTGAATTTTTACGTATGCATATATATACATATATGTGCATGTGCCATACATTTTTTATTATATAATTTTTTCATAATAATTTTTTGTATTTTATACAATGATTTTTTTTTTTTTTTTTTTTTTATGTTGATTCACATAACTTTTGGGTCAGCTTAATACGTGTTCATAACCAGTTTTATAATTAATGATGCCCCAATCAACACCTCATGTTAAGAGTATCATTCATCATTCTATCTGCGCTGACTGTCTGTCACCTCCAATTTGTATCTGTATATTTCTATATTTAAAGTTACACTTTTATGTATCTATATTTATTCCCAATTTTCTTCTTCTATTTGCAATGCTGTAGATATTTACTTTTATTATGTACTTTTATTATATACTTATCTATTATATACTTATCTATGTTTATAGCTGTATTACGATCTATGTTAGTATCACTGACCACGCCTACCATGCATTAGCCATTCAAACCTAGTCCCATGTTACCATGGTATCCACATTGTTACGCATCATGATATATAGCACTTAGCATAAAGTGCATTTACTGATGAACTCCACTTAAGAATCTAATGCTTTCCAAGTATAAATGTCATTTATTACAAAAAAACAAAAAAAAAGAACAGAACCTTGTTTCCAGATTCTCACGTTGAGGTCTCTGGATAATGTGGGACCACACAATCTTTATTATGTCCCAACAAAATAGGGACACACTACTAACTTCATACTCGGTGTCCACCAAAGAGGATTATGGGTCCTGTAGTCCCACCAGTAAAAAACTCAAGAAACTGGGTGTAATACGTCCATTGAGGACACAGTATAATGTTGAAGCATTAAGCGTGCTATTGTGGTGATTAATAAAGAGTTCTCCCCATGATTACTTATTGGCAATATGTTGTAACTTTATACCTGTAGGTATAAACATTCCCGAAAGTTGCGGGACGTCACTTCCGGGGGTGCAGATAAGAACACCATCCTCTACTAGGAACTGATGGTACACTGCCGCGGGGAAGGTTAACAGTGCAGCACCTCAAGTTCATTTACGAACAGCACTATTATATGTTACACAGGAGCCTTATGTGACAGGCTGACAGCGCGCGCCTTAGTTAGGTACGCGTCTGTGTGCATTTATGGCTATTAAAGCCAAAATACATAATTATCCCCTATATATTCTTACTATTATGGTTGTAAATAGCACCAACGATTGGTGGATATTGGGTCACGTGACCTGATCATGTGACCAAATCACTCACCAGAGATACACCAAGCTTACCATGCAACCCGGAAGTGAATCAGGTAAACAACACATTACCGACTAAGTTTTAAACATTTTTATTTGATTATGAAATTGTTACGAGTTTTATACATAACAAACATTATTTACAATACAGATGGTCTGTCTCCTTGTAGTTTTTAATTAATTTATGAAAGATACATAGGGTGAATCAATGTATTATGCAAATGATTTCCACAGGATACTGGGCATAAATACCGGCCCAGAGCAGTTAGCAGTACACCTTGATAAAGCTGGCAGCAGTCCAGTGAAACGCGTTGGTGGTGCTCATTTATTCTCCAGATCCGTGGTTTATTGGACTTTACCTTAACATCTGTCCAAACACAAGACTTTCCTGTTCTGGACTTCCACAATCCAAGCAAAATTGGATACAAATTGGCGGTGAGGTAGAAGTTGGGCTCCCACATCAGCCACTCCCTCAACCACCATACTTACCCTTTAAGGGTCGCCAATCTCTTGGACCGAGTTTTCATTGTCATCACTGACTGTGGGGTCAACACAGGTCACACAGACTTTGACTGCGGACTTATAACCACGTGAGATCTGGATTAATTATTTCAAACTGTTTTTAACATTATAACCATTGCCATTAATTTATTTATTTGTATTTCATTAAATGTGCTTATTTTTAACCATTTGATTCACCCATCATTAATCCCAGCGCTGCTTATTACACTTTTTTTCTTTCCGTCTCGACTTTCTTGGGGATTGACCCACCCCATCTAAGCAGCTGCTATAAGTAAGCAAAACACATCAAAGCGCTCTTCAGTCAGAGGCTACTTTGCTTCTGACTTTTGTATTCTTATACTATTACACATAAATTCATAATACCATACTTACACCAAATAAAATATAGTTAATTAAAGGATTAGTGCACTACACATAGTTTAATTAGAAATACACGATTGTTTCCGTACATGTTTGGTATCTTTATGTTCAGTGTCCCGTGCGCAGCATTCCGGTCGCAGCCAAATATTCGCAAGTCCTATGGTCTGATAATTACGGACAAAATACCTATTATATGTACTTTTATCATGTGTCCTGTGTGAGACAAAGGAATGCAGTTGTAACAAGTTCCTGTTGCTGTTTACGACCCCCGACGACGATGCCAGCAAACAAAAGGACACCAAAGTACCCTTCCCCCCCCCCTGCACTTCTCCAAGCCAGATATAATACCTTGCCCAATCACTGAGGACTGGACATTTGAACCCTTGACCAATCGTAAGGGCCTTTGACCCCCCCTTCCTGGACCCTATAAGATAGCCATCCCTGAGCTGGCTCGCTCTCTCTTTTTGGAACTGCTGAGTATCCCCTCACCATTAACCCGGGCTATTGTTCTATTTGAATATAGCGAGCTCCGAACGGACTGCGCTGCGCATAATTTCATGACGGTAACATTTGTATTCCTCTTCTTTGTAACGTGGCTGGTTATGATTGTATTCTGTAATTGTTTATCTTTTCCCTAGTAGTATTTGACTTGTATTAGTATTGTTAAGGACATTGTATCACGTGTTATCCTGTATTTCTTCTTTCTGTAACCCCCATTTGTCCGCTAGGGACTAAATACACTATTTTGGAGAATCTATCTCCGCATTTGTTATATCGTGGTCTCGTCTATTATTCGCATCTAGCGATAGCGTATATTACGGACATTGTCCTTAAAAGGTATTCGCAGATTAGAGACTAAGTACTGCTAAGGGATCTCCTATTACTGCAGTGATTCAAGCGTGTACAATACACGGTAAAGGTCCGCTACGCTTTGTTCGCACGTAGCTAGAAATAAAGGGTAAGCAGAGTTACGGAATGAGTACGTAAACTGCACATTTCACTTATTGTTCTTTGGCTATATAAATATCAACATTGATAGTTGGGGGCTGGCGTCCGAGCGTTTCATACTCTATAACACTGTACCAAACGCGCGGCTTGAACCTATACCAGCAAAAGGGTGGAAGTGATTATTTACCATTGCTGGATAGGCCAAGTCCGCGGCGGTGCAGGGTTCGAGAGGTGCTAGCGTTTGAACCCGAAGTACAATAAGTGAAATCCAAGGAAATATTAAGCCACGTGTTTTAAAGTATATTAAGTGTTTAGTAAGCTGTACTTCTGCCTGCCACAAGTAGTTTAACGGGGTATAGTGTCTTGAGTTGCTTGTTCATTACAGTATATGTGCCACGTGCGATAAGGTTCGCACACGTGGAGGCAAAGGCCTTTTTTTATTATAGTACATAGAGGATTCCTTCTGTGCAAAACTATAATCTTTTATTGTTAGTTACTGCAGGGCCAGGGACTCCGCCATGTGGCGATAAGTTCTGGACCTTTTACAGTAACGTGAAGCGTCTATTGTGTATTACGCAAGGTGCGCACGCACGTGCTTACGTTGGGAATTTTTCGCATCTTTGTACGTAATTTACGGATTAAGTGCGGGATTTATTTCGCATCTTTATACGTAACTTTCGGACTGAGTTAAGGGATTTATTCCATATTTATGCGCAATTACTGCGTGTAGCGAAACCCGAGCGCGACCTTGCAAATACACTGTAGAACATGTGGGTGGCTGATTCATCGGCGGCCTGGGACAGGTTTAACAAACGCACGTACATACGTGGCTGTTCACTGGCACTGCGCATGCAGCATACATAGGAACTAAGAGGTGAATAGTATTAAATCACTAGCTTTATTTAAAACAGTATAGTAACATACTGTGGATAAAGCGGTAATTAATAAGAGAAAATAAGTTTTTCTTTTATTGTTCATTTTTCCCAAAAACAAGCAACCCAAGCATTATTTTAATAGATTCCTATAGCCATTAAAAGGGATTTATACCTGTATAAGTATCTAGTGAGAAACTACCAACCTGGGAAGATTTTCTGTACAGAAATATTGCAAGTTTAAGCGTAAGACCAAGGTGTAAGTAGCACCCAGTGTGAAACAATCATTGGGTGAACGGGTGTGTGACGACATGACTCAGCGCAGTCCAGAGTTGGACAAGGTTTAAGATATAGAGGCGCACGTGATGACGTGCCCATAGGAACTGCCCCTTCCGTGGACCTACCTATTTTGATCCACCGGAAGGGTACAAGAAGCTAAATCGGAACCCAGTGATCTGATTAGCCACTTTAGAAATATACCTGTTTTGAGGATACAGGAAAAACAAGTTTTTTTGTGTTCTGCAAAACTCGTCCGCACCCCGCAAGTCGTGTAGTTATGCGTTTCTGACCGTAAGCGAGTGGTGATTGAGTACATAACCTCACAGAGTGGGCTTCACGCTTAAGTGCGGAATAGTGTCACTCTGTTGGGGAGGAGTGTTTTGGGAGCTACTCAAGGACAAACGACCCACCGGTTTCTGCTAGCTGTGAACGTTTATTCCTGTAACAATGGGGAATAACGGGTCACACAGGGATGCCGTGCTAGTTAGGGAAGAATCAAGCCGACCTACAGTAAAGGGTCGGCAGCATTCATAATGTGCAGGAAGCACGGTGAACAAGCAGTTGTTTACCAAGAGAAATGGAAAAAGATGACACAGGGCAGCAAGTTAGAATTTCCCAGTGTTGGTAGTTTCGATCCAGAAGTCTTATCAGCAGTTAGAGATCAGATATGTTTGCTCTTGCCACTCGAGGAAAGAGTTGAACAGAATGAATGTCTAAAATTGTGGCAGAAGGAAAGTACAATTCAAAGGGAACATAGTTATCTGTCAGATGCAAGTGTAATCAGCCACAGGAATATGAATGTTTCTACCCCCCAATATGTAAAAAAGGGAATAATTCAAGTCCAAAGTGAAACCAAAAATAACCTGAAAATGAATAACCTGTATACTGTTTTTACCCCCTATAAGCAAGATACAGATCCACAGGAGGGATTCCTGACATCAGCCATCCCTTGCAAAGCTAGCGGAAAGGAGAGAGAGGCTGAGACAGCCCAAGCCGCTGCTGCCATCCTGGTCGAGGAGATGGCTGATGCCAGGAACACAATTGGAGACACAGGTAAGTACACACAACACAGCACAGAGATAGTTATTCCTGGGATGTTGTCCAATGGTGCAGGGGGGATACAAATCCACCCTCTGCACACAGTGGAACCTCCTTGTGGACGGGGAGGCAGGGATGAGGTAATGCCTGTAAGGGATAGCAACATGCACAATATGTGGACACGATTGGAACGTCGTTCAAGCATCAAAAATTTCCCTAATCCCAGCAAAGATCTGGCAAAGTGTCAGAAATTTGTAAGGGAACGAGGAAATTCAGATGAGCCCACCTATAAAGATTGGCGATACATGTTGAGAGCTTGCCTCCCTTCACACATAGATGTCCCGAAATTCATTCGGGATAGTGGTGTGGAGGGCGATAAGATTTTAACTGAACAGGGCAACCAGGAAAATATACGCCTAATAAATATACAATTGGGTGTATATTTCCCAGCGACGGTTGAAAATACTCTGATGTTCACCATCAAACAAAAAGATGGTGAGTCTACCAGCGGATATTTCAACCGTGCTTTGCAGGCGTTGCCAACACACTCTGGTATCCCCAACCCCAAGGACAACATACATCTTAAGGGAGTGATTGTCTCTGTGCTGATACAAGGTCTTAGGGAAAATTTGAGAACCAGCATAGAAACCATTTTCCCCAACTGCAGACAGATGACAATACATACTTTAAAGAAATCTGCTGTTGATCTAGACAAACGATTTATGACAGAAATGCAGACAAACGTCATGCGGAAACTGATAACAGCCGATAGTCACACTTGTAGTAAGGATCCAACCAAAAACATACAACACCCAAGGCAAGACACGGTAAGACGGAAACAAACCGTATGTTTCAACTGTGGAAACAAAGGACACCTAGCCAGACATTGCAGGGTAAGTAACCATAGGAATCATAACACATATGTAAGTGACTGGGAGACACAATGGGAGGAGACAGGTAGGTCTCAACACATAGCCATAGCCCCACCTAGTAGCCAACGACGCCCTAAGCATGACACATATATGCAAACAGGGAATAGGACATACATACACCCCACAACCAGGTAACATGACACAATATCTGAAGGAGGAGCCTCAGATATGGGTAAACGCAAAAGTTTTTTTTAATTAAACCCGTTAACAACATTCCCTCCTGATCTAGGTTGTGCCAAGCAAATGGCAGTTACAATTGGGGTAACAGGAAAAGTGCAGCATTACCCATTGGTAAAACAAATAGAGATCATAATCAGGCCCTTGCATATCAAATACTCTGTCTTATTGACTTCAGTGGCTGTGATTGACCTTCTAATTACAGAACTACCTTGAAAAATAAGTTATGTCTGCTTCTGGACTCCAGAGGATTCATAACTTAGAGACAACAGGACCAATATGCACGAACTAGATGCAAAATCGTTAGATATACCCCCATGACTAATGCTGCACTGTACTGTTATAGATTTTTTTTAACCCATCTAAGGTAGCTAAAAACTACAGCACAAATACCGAGTTCCCTTTGAACTAAAGATGGGCAGGACACAGGATTAATGGCAACGATAGCTTCAATAGAAACCCATTTAAAAACAGAAAGCATAGCGCCCCAAAGTACAGCTTCACCATTTGAAACCTGAGGTCGAGCTGGAAAAATACCCAGTGAGAGAACAAGGTTCCCAAAAGAGAACTTTTTAGCTAATACCCCTAGACACAGCCCATAGTCACAACCCCACTGGGTAAGAGAAAGGAGGGAGGGCTCACAGATCAGAACAGGAGTTGAAAAGGGTGAGAACCAAATAGTTGAGAGCCAATTCCCCCATAGTGCCAAATCCTGGTGTCATCAAAATAAAAGAGAAATTTCTGTTGCAATAAATGTACACATTGCTGTCATTAATTTTTCTACCCTTTTGATTTTTTTTCTCTCTTTTTCCATTTTTTTCCCCTACCCTTCTGTTCCAGAAACTTTAGAGAGCCACAAAGCCCCTCCCCCGGGTCTTGCGGGATTGCACACTGTCCTTACAGCCCACAAATGGTTTGATACCGATACAATGGGTCAATGATCTATTGTTATGTCCTTTCTCATCCACAACACCAGCAGATGGCGATAGACAACTTCTGGTGTATCCTCCTGAGGCAGGACATAAGGTATCTCAGGACAGATTGCAGTTGTGCCTGAACGGGGGGGAGGGGGGAAATCTGGGACACATTAGTAACCACAAACGATGGAAAAGTAGTTCGAAAAATCTGTCGCACACCCAGCAGAGAAATACCTATTATGAATATGCAGTACCCCATAAAGCAACACGAGTGGACAAGAGAGTAGTCACAATATTTTTCAGTAAATTTTGAACAAAGTCCCAGTAACTTTAAGCATTGCTCCTTACGTTACCCAGGGCAACCACAGCCACCATCTTGTGAAAAGCAGTCCAAGAAGTGCACAAAGCATTCCCCTTCAACAGAGAATAAAAAGGGTTGTAAAACGCATTTACATATGAATAGGTGCAATCACAAAACCCATGTCCTCACAGACAGATGTGGATAGTAAAGAATGAGAAACAGGCCTGATAACAGCCTTTGCCCTGGGTATGACTGACACAAGAGACCATGTGATTTGGAATACTAGACATATGCTGAGTGTGCGACAGATATAGTGACGTAAGAAACCTGGTGATGCCAGCCTGACCAATGTCGTACTGCAGTGTACAATTAAACCCAGTTACTCGAGCACTTCCTACTTGTCTACACAGTGTAGTTGCCATAGCACTACCGGTAAACAAGACTGAGAATGTGGTGTTGGGGTGTGTTTTAACTGGTTATGCTCCTCATATAGGGGGTTATTCTAGTTCACTCTTTCTGACAAAATCCTTCTTAGATGGACAAAACCATGTGCACTGCAGGGGGGCAGATGTAACATGTGCAGAGAGAATTAGATTTGGGTGAGTTATTTTGTTTCTGTGAAGGGTAAATACTGACTGCATGATTTTACACTTCAATATAGATCTCACTTTGAAGAAAAACCCCACCCAAGCCTAATTCTCTCTGCACAAGTTACATCTGCCCCACCCGCAGTGCACATGGTTTTGTCCATCTAAGAAGGATTTTGTCAGAAAGAGTGAACTAGAATAACCCCCATAGTCTGGACACTCCTAAAATTCTGCCTAAACATGAAAAAAATATTCACCAGCCAAGTTCACTAAATGGGAACTTGCATTGATGAATTTTATAAATGTTACCAGTAACATGGGTAATATTGTAAACCCAGCAACACTCTTACCAGGTGTGCCCTTCAAGGCACAAAGGGTGGGGGGTTGATGCTGAGGTTGCTGGACTGGTGGAAGTTAGTGGGAGCCGAGACGAATATGATTGCATGACATGTTCAGAAAAGATGAGGGATTGATGGCGCTTGACTTGTATATCCACAGGATGTGGTGAGCTCGATATGAAAGCAATGAAAGAAAAAAACAATATTTGTATAAGTGACACAATACTGAAAACGAAGTGAGAGGGGTATAAGGAGTCCCAGTAACTGATGTCGTACCGAAACTCACACTGAAAGGGTGTGTTTGAAGTGTATAAAGGTTTCTTTATGTTAGGGGTACACCCACTGTGACAGGAACACTGACTTAAATGTGCGTACCAAACTCACTCGTGCAATATGAAGATAAAGTGCATAAAGGTATCTTTTGAAGCTCAACAACATAGGACACCAGCCATACGAATAGGGTGGTCCAAAATGGTGGCGTACCGTACTCACTGCAAATGCAGGTAATCGACGTCTATAAAGGTATCTTTCACCAAGACAATCAACCTGGCATCCACTCCTATTGTTTCCCTCAGATGGATGTAACGGAAAACAAAGGGAAAGTGCCAGTCTCAGAATAAAATATTTAATGAAAAAAGTGTACAGTGACCAATTTGGCCAATAGCCACTATACTTCTAAAACAAGGAAACAAAAACTCACTTGTCCTCCAACATGTTTCGGCGGTCCCAGCCGCCTTTATCAAGGATAGACAGTGAGTGAATCATACAGGGTTTATATAGCACGATAGATGAGCCACATCCGGTTCAGCCTAATCAGGGTGAACGGAACTTATTGCCTTATGTAGAATCTCTATAAACACCTCTACTCATATGCCCGCTTAGCGTATAAGCACATACTTTAATTCCATTTAGAAAATATGTTTATATACTCTAGAATAGGTATTGTACTGATTGCGGGGATAACTATTTCCGGGACGTGGAACGCACGCCCGGAAGTCAGGAGGTGGATGAATGAAGCGCACCATTGTCTATCGGCTGGTGACATCTTCCGGTGTGTGGAACGCATACCCGGAAGTGTCAGATGCCGGGCATGATGACTGTAGCGCTCGGGGTGTATCTTAGTGATACCTCACTTGTAATGCGGTTCATAGATAAAGCTTATTTCCGTATTATGGAACGCAACTATGGGTCCTGCTTAAAGTGCAAATGCTGAATACCAATTAAAACGGGATAATGCATATAAGAGGTATAACCTATATTATTTAAGGTGCTTGAAGTATCTAGAAAAAATAAATAAATACATGGGATTAGGTCAGTGGTTCCTCCATTTACAAAGTATACAATTTACAATACAATATTATTTATAAAATGCTATACAAATTAATATACATATTAAAAATATAAAAAAATCTATATAAAAAATCTATAAAAAATCTATAAAAACCATTTCAACTCAAATTCATGGTTCAAGCCGTGTGGGGCAAGAGTGGACAGATTGAAAATCCACCTCATCTCAGTTTGGGCTAACCTAATGTCCCTGTTGTTATGTCGCCAGTTGCATTTAACATTTTCCAAACCCCAAAAGCCCGTAATGGCTTTTAGGGAACTATTGTGGACTTCTAAGAAATGTAAAGAGAAGGGATGATCTTTGAACCCTCTCTTTATATTTCGCACGTGTTCGGCAAGACGTATTTTCAAATTTCTCTTGGTCTTGCCGACATACAATTTATCACATGCACAGCGAATGGCGTATACTACATAATTGGAATTGCATGTAATAAATTGTCTGGGTTTAATGTTAAAGTTATTCAATTTGAACTCTGTGAATTTCCTTATGGTGGATGGATAAGCTTTGCACATGGCGCAATCACCGCAACGGTGAAACCCGTTGTTGCGTGTCGACATGATGCCTTTTTCTGTGAAAGCACTGTTTACCAATTTATCTTTAAGGTTGGCGGCCCTCCTGTAGATGAATTTAGGGGTAGATGGTAAAATATTCGTGAGAATGGGGTCTTCCAATAACAACTTCCAGTTCCTTTTAAAGATCTGTTCTATTGATTTATGATAGGCATTGTACTGAGTACTAAATGCTATAGTATAGTTTGAATTTACAGAGGTGTTGTCATTTTTATCTTTAAGAAGATCTTCTCTTACCAATAACCTCGTTTCATCCAACGCCCCTTCAACCAATAAAGGATTATAACCTTTGTTAACAAATTTATCCTTCATTTTTGAAGCACTGGTTTCAAAGTTGGCACTATTTGAACAGTTGCGCTTAAGACGTATGAACTGCCCTTTAGGGACATTCGTTATCCATCTTTTTAGATGATTGCTGGATGGATTAATATAGGAGTTGGAGTCAGACGGTTTGTAATATACTGTAGTCTCAATCTGCATGTTCTCTACATAAATCCTTAAATCCAAAAAATTGACTTCAATTTTACTTATGTCATAGGTTAGTTTAATGTTAAACTCATTGGAATTCAGGTACTCACAAAATTTAAGCAGTTCCGTTTCCTGACCTCTCCATACAAATAGCACGTCGTCAATATAGCGCCACCATTGGACCAGATTCGCCTCCCAGCCATGACCATGCCATACCATCAGGTTCTCCCATCTGGCCATGAACATGTTGGCATAGCTGGGGGGCGAATCTGGTCCCCATGGCTGTGCCAACCTCCTGATTAAAAAACACACCATTGAAATTAAAATAATTATTGGTCAAGATGAATTCGATACCCTGTATTAACAGGTTTTGTAGATCGGGACTGGTATCCGTTTCTAAGAGGGATTGTTTCACTGCCTGAACTCCATCTGTATGTTTGATAATTGTATACAGGGATGTAACATCCGCAGTGACAAAGAAACAGTCTTCATCCCAATCTATCATCTTGATTTTATTCAGGACATCTTTAGTGTCTTTTAAATGAGACCTATTAGTAATAACAAGGGGTTGTAGATGGTGGTCTATGAAATAGGACAAATTGGCAGTTATGCTGTTTGTACCTGAAACAATGGGGCGTCCTGGGGGGTTACTGGAATTTTTGTGTATTTTCGGCAAGAGATAGAGCACTGGAACTGAGAACTCATCTCTTACCAAAAATTCAGCCGTCTCACCTGTTATGGTGCCCAGGGCAACAAACCCATCCAGTCATTTAGTTGGCGCATTGCCTCAGCTATGTACATGGATTTGTTTAAAACCACCACCGCCCCACCTTTATCGGCGGGTTTAATGATCAAATTGGTATTGTTCTTAAGGGATTCAATCGCCTCTCTTTCTATGGTCGACATATTATGCCTCATGGTTGGTAGATTATCCTTAAGTATGTTCAATTCATTATTCACCAATTTTTGGAATGATTCGATGAAACAACCTTTAATGTATTGAGGATTAAATACTGAGGGCTTTTTGAAAGGATTAATAATAAGTTCCTGCTCAACCGACTCTTTATTCGCAAAAAATTTCTTCAAGGTTATCTTACGAATAAATTTGTTCACATCCAAATATAGGTCGAAAAAATTAATGGAGTTGCTAGGGGCATATTTAAGTCCTTTTTGTAGAACAAGGGTTTCCCCTTCAGACAAACTGTGGTCACTAAGGTTGTAAATCTTTGTGACATGTTCTTCGGTATCTACAATATTGGAATGTGAATATTTAATACTCTTTTTCTTTTTATTTCTAATCCTTTTACGGGTCCCACCTCTCTTACCCCTCTTAACCCTCTTTCTTACATTAACGGAAGGGAGGGGAGTGGTTAATTGATTCTCCATGATTGGCGATTCTGGTCTAAAAAATTGAGAGGGGTATAAGGAGTCCCAGTAACTGATGTCGTACCGAAACTCACACTGAAAGGGTGTGTTTGAAGTGTATAAAGGTTTCTTTATGTTAGGGGTACACCCACTGTGACAGGAACACTGACTTAAATGTGCGTACCAAACTCACTCGTGCAATATGAAGATAAAGTGCATAAAGGTATCTTTTGAAGCTCAACAACATAGGACACCAGCCATACGAATAGGGTGGTCCAAAATGGTGGCGTACCGTACTCACTGCAAATGCAGGTAATCGACGTCTATAAAGGTATCTTTCACCAAGACAATCAACCTGGCATCCACTCCTATTGTTTCCCTCAGATGGATGTAACGGAAAACAAAGGGAAAGTGCCAGTCTCAGAATAAAATATTTAATGAAAAAAGTGTACAGTGACCAATTTGGCCAATAGCCACTATACTTCTAAAACAAGGTAACAAAAACTCACTTGTCCTCCAACATGTTTCGGCGGTCCCAGCCGCCTTTATCAAGGATAGACAGTGAGTGAATCATACAGGGTTTATATAGCATGATGGATGAGCCACATCCGGTTCAGCCTAATCAGGGTGAACGGGACTTATTGCCTTATGTAGAATCCCTATAAACACCTCTACTCATATGCCCGCTTAGCGTATAAGCACATACTTTATTTCCATTTAGAAAATATGTTTATATACTCTAGAATAGGTATGAGTCCCCAGCTGCTAGAATCTCGGTTAACAACTACATCTCCTCAAAGTTTGATATCAAAAGGGGTACGAGGCAAGGATGCCCGATGTCACCTGGTCTCTTCGCTATTGCCATAGAGCCCTTGGCATGCCTCATAAGGGATAGCAAGGAGATAAGGGGAATTAATATAGGAGAACAGGAAGATCGGATTGCTTTATATGCAGATGATATCTTATTGTTCGTATATAACCATCTTGAGGCTGTCCCAGTCGTGGTGGAAATGGTGGAGAGATTCGGAGGCCTATCGGGTCTCAAGATAAATTGGAATAAATATTACATCCTCCCCTTAGAGGGACCTTGCCCCCGAAAGAATATGCCCAGGCTCCCTTAAAATGGGTCAAGGAATTCAAGTACCTAGGAATATGGGTTTCAAGGGATACTACAAGGTTCACTGCATTAAATATAAACCCGCAAATAGAATATATAAAGTCCAAGATAGAAATATGGGGTCGGCTCCCACTAACGGTCACCGGCAGGATAAACTTGGTCAAAATGATTGTACAACCAAAGATAATATACGTATTGCAACATTCCCCATTGTACCTCCCCCGAAGAATCTTCAGGCAGATAGAGGGACTGATATCTTCTCTGATATGGGCTAATAGGAGACCTAGAATAAGACTGAAAACCCTCACTAGAGCAAAAAATGAAGGAGGGCTGGCATTGCCAAATTTCTGGTTATATTACCTCTCGGTGCAGTTGGCCCATATAAAAACCTGGGTCCAAGAAATAGGCGGAGTGGATAGTTTCTCGGAGACAATAAAGTTGTTGTCCCCGGGACATACCCCTCTCCAGATGTTACTGAGCGGTAATATGAGGAAAAAGTGGCCCCCCATAATCAGGCAAATGAGTTTAGTCTGGAAGCAGGCAGAGGAACTATTAGGGAATGAAGGAATAGACCCAGAAACACCACTTCATAATACAAGAACGCTGAAAGAATTGGGGAATCTAGAAGTAAGGAAGGTATGGGGGAGTGTTGGAATAAAAGAGCTGGGCCAATTATATGAAAACGGGCAATTTAGATCATTTCAGTCATTAAAAACTGAATTCTCCCTCCCGAATAAATATTTATTTAGGTATATCCAATTAAGACATGCCTGCAATGTACAATTTATAGGAGGCATCCCAGATTTGGAAATCTCATTAACTAAAAAACTAATGAAAAGATGCCCTAAGAGACATGAGATTGCTTTCCTGCACAGGGCCCTAAGTCAGGAATTACACAACGACGACTTAATGGAACTTAGGGCTAAATGGGAGGGCGATGTAGGTCCAATAACCAGAGAAGACTGGCAGAGAGCTCTAGCAGATATCCGGGTGGCAACCAATCAAGCACGATTCCAACAAGTCCAACTATATATAGTGCATCGAACCTATATGACCTCAGAATTACTGTTTAAGATCGGAGGCAGAGAGAACGCCAATTGCCCTAGGTGCGCAGATGACGTGGGAACCTTCTGGCACTTGCTCTGGTCCTGCCCAGAGGTGGCAGAGTTTTGGGAAGCGGTGATTAAAGAGTTAACTGCCAGGGGAGTCCCTAGGGAGATCTGCACACCGGCAGCATGTATATTGTCTATTATAGAGAGGGGCTCAATAGATAAGTATTTAAGACAATTTGTTATCATAGCCTGTACCCTGGCTAAGATCTGCATAGCCAGGAACTGGCTGGCTAAAAATGGCCCAGAACCAGAAAATTGGAAAGCGCTGGTCAACGCAACTAAGGCACATGAAAAATATATCCATTTCTCAAGGGGCACAGAATCTACCTTTTATAAAATTTGGAATATCTGGAGGGACAGTGTATAAGGAGAGGAGGTAAAGGGGTCAAATAAGTGGAAAGCTAAGTCAATCTAACAGGGGTTGGGAGGGTAATGGGGGGGGGGGGAATATGAGCAAGGTAATAAATAAGTTAAACATGTTTTAATGGTTATATAGTTTATGTATATGCATTGAGGTCCTCCTCCTAACGAATGCAGGAGAAATGGAAAATAATGACTGTAAATCGTCCGGTGAGTTCTGTCCTCCCCTAGAAAGGGGTACGGATAACTTGAAACACTAAATCTTAGTTCACTTAGTAAAAGCACAGGATTTATAAGATTAAAGATTAATAGGTAAATATAACTAAGTCGAAACCCGACAAGCACTGTAAAATAAAATAATTTACACTATGATAATTCGAATTCACTAGGAAATCGATGGAAGAGCACTTTCTACTCTGAAATGAGTGAGGAACAATATAAAAGGTAATATTGGGATAAGGGAGAGTAAATTAAGGGTAGAAATAATTCACTAGGGGCTAGAACACAAATATGAAATTAACTTATCACTATGAGACTATAAGGGTGGGGGCAGAGCTCACTTGACGATATAAAAAGCAAAGTGTAATAACATAATCAAAACACGGGAAGAACAAGCACTCGTATAGGGAAAGCACGTTAGGAGAAAGGAAGCATGATCATAAATGTCCTGTTATTGTCTTTCTTTTTGTACCTTATTTATCCTGTATTGTTGACGGATAAAATTGAAAAATAAAAAATAAAGTTGGAATTTAAAAAAAAAAAAAGAAATACACGATTGTTTCTGTACATGTTTGGTATCTTTATGTTCAGTGTCCCGTGCGCAGCATTCCGGTTGCAGCCAAATATTTGCAAGTCCTATGGTCTGATAATTACGGACAAAATACCTATTATATGTACTTTTATCATGTGTCCTGTGTGAGACAAAGGAATGCAGTTGTAACAAGTTCCTGTTGCTGTTTACGACCCCCGACGACGATGCCAGCAAGCAAAAGGACACCAAAGTACCCTTCCCCCCCCCCCCCTGCACTTCTCCAAGCCAGATATAATACCTTTCCCAATCACTGAGGACTGGACATTTGAACCCTTGACCAATCGTAAGGGCCTTTTAACCCCCCCTTCCTGGACCCTATAAGATAGCCATCCCTGAGCTCTCTCTTTTTGGAACTGCTGAGTATCCCCTCACCAATAACCCGGGCTATAGTTCTATTTGAATATAGCGAGCTCCGACCGGACTGCGCTGCGCATAATTTCATGACGGTAACATTTGTATTCCTCTTCTGTGTAACGTGGCTGGTTATGATTGTATTCTGTAATTGTTTATCTTTTCCCTAGTAGTATTTGACTTGTATCAGTATTGTTAAGGACATTGTATCAGGTGTTATCCTGTATTTCTTCTTTCTGTAACCCCCTTTTGTCCGCTAGGGACTAAATACACTATTTTGGAGAATCTATCTCCGCATTTGTTATATCGTGGTCTCGTCTATTATTCGCATCTAGCGATAGCGTATATTACGGACATTGTCCTTAACCCCTTCCCGACATTTGACGTACATTTACGTCATGGTCGGGAAGCACTTCCCGACACATGGCGTAAATGTACGTCATGGATTTAAACTGTCACCGCGTCTATAGACGCGGTGACAGTTTCAACATGTCTGCTGTCCCTGACAGCAGACATGTCCGTGCATGCCCAGGGGGGGCTGCGATGCCGCCCCCCCGTCGGCGATCGCTGTGATTGGCTGTTCAGTGTGAACAGCCATTCACAGCGTTTTCCTGTGTCACCGGCGAATAACGTTCGCCGGTGACACGGGATCAGAGGTGATTGGTGCTGTAAAGTACAGCACCAATCACCGCGGGGTGTAAGGGTGACACTGGTGTCACCCCACCTCACCCCGCCCGCCCCCAAAGGCCGTGATTGGTCCGTCGGACCGACGGACCAATCACAGCCAAGGAGGGGGATTTAAACTAACGGTGACTGCACTGCAGACGCCATTCCGGTCTGGAATAGCGTGCAGTGCGGTCACCGTACCCCCCTGCCGCCATACTGACCAGAACCTTGCTCCATACTTGCTCCATACTTACCTGATCGCTGCTTCATCACTGCTTCCTGGATCCTGTTGCTACTTGTGCCTTCCTGTGAAATTGTGCTGCTGCAGTGTACTAGCTAGATAGAGAGATAGATAGAGAGATAGAGAGAGATAGAGAGATAGAGAGAGATAGAGAGAGATAGTGTCAGAGAGTGCTATATTTTGTGCTGCTGCAGTGTGATATAGTTATAGATAGAGAGATAGAGAGAGAGAGATAGATAGAGAGGCCTAGTGACAGAGTGCTATATTTTGTGCTGCTGCAGTGTGATAGTTATAGAGAGATAGAGAGAGATAGAGAGAGAGAGATAGAGAGAGATAGTGACAGATTGTGCTATATATTTTTTATATAACTGACTGCTGCCCCCTCCTTTTGTGCTGATCAGTATAAATTAACTGATCAGCAACTTTTTGGGGGCGCAGGTTTTTTTTTATATATAGATATACCTGTCAGTGCTGCTGCTGCAGTGTCATAGAGTGATAGATAGTGAGAGATAGAGAGATAGAGAGAGATAGTGACAGAGAGTGATAGAGAGTGCTAAATTTTGTGTCTGCTGCCCCCGCCTTTTGTGCTGATCACTATATCTGAGGTGATCAGCAACTTTTTTGGGGGTACAGAGGTTTTTTTTTTTTTATATATATACCTGTCAGTTGCACCAAAGGTTGTGCACCTGCTGCACCTCACTGGTAATCAGTGTCGCATCACTGATCACCTTTTTTTTTTGTGTGTGTGCTGTGGGGTCTTTTTTTAATTTTTTTTTTACACACACTGTGATTTTGTGGGTGTCCTGTGGCCGCTGTGCGCTGATCAGTGACGTACATCACTGATCATCTTTTTCGGCACAGGGTTGATCTATTTTTTTTTTTTTTATCAAATTCCTGTTGCCTTTGAGCGCTGTTCAGTGACAGACGTTACTGACCAACATCTGTGCTCAATTTTTGGCGCAGGACCTTTTTTTTTTTTTTTAACCCCTTACATTTTTTATTTTTAACCCCTTCATTTTTTTTTTTTTTATTGGTATAAAGTATTTTTTTTTTTCTGCACTACATACACACTACACACTACATACCCCCCGGATTGAAATAAAGTTTGTACCCCCCCCCTACACTATACACGTGTTGAAACATTTCACTACCAGTAACACAAAAATAAAAATGGCATCCCAAATGTCCTCCCAAATGTCCTCCCAAATGTCCTCCCAGTCATCCAGGAGAATGTATTCAGTGGAGGAGGCATATGCCATGCTTGCTTCTGACTCTGACACAGCCAGTGATGCAAGCGGGGAATTTGAAGGATTTGCCTTAAGCTCCTCTTCCTCCTCTGGTGATGAGGGACCCCCTCAAAGACGCCCCCGTAGAGCAGCTGAGACCCCCCCCCAATAATTGATCTCGTATGGACCCCACCACCAGACAATTTTGAGCCCCAGGTTCCTGAGTTTTTGGCCATGCCAGGAATCCAATTTGATTCCACAGGTCTCAGAGAAATTGACTTTTTCAAATTATTTTTCTCTGATGATTTTATAAATTTAATGGTGGACCAAACTAATTTATATGCCCAGCAGTTTATTGCTCAAAACCCCACGTCATCATTTGCTAGGTGGACCCCTGTAGATGCAGTAGAGATGATGACGTTTTGGGGTCTGGTGTTTCATATGGGCATAGTAAAAAAGCCAGAAATTAGGCAATATTGGAGTACAGATGTTCTGTACAGTACTCCATTTTACCGTATGGCCATGACCCGGACTCGATTTGAGACAATTCTTAAATTTATACATTACACCGATAATGCACAGTGCCCACCCAGAGATGATCCCACCTTTGACCGGCTATTCAAAGTCAGGCCGGTCATTGATCATTTCAGTGCCAAATTTGAAGAGGTGTACATCCCTGAAAAATTTATTTGTATCGACGAGTCCCTTATACATTTTAAAGGAAGGGTTAAATTCCGCCAGTACCTTCCCAGTAAGAGGGCGAGGTATGGCATAAAAATGTATAAACTGTGTGAAAGCACCTCAGGGTACACCCACAGGTTTAGGGTTTATGAAGGGAAGGATTCAAGAATTGAACCGCCAGAATGCCCCCCCTCCCTCGTAGGTGTTAGTGGGAAAATTGTCTGGGATTTAGTGCACCCCTTCCTGGATAAAGGTTATCACCTCTATGTGGATAACTTTTACACCAGCATCCCCCTGTTTAAGGCCCTTGGTTCAAGAGGTACAGCAGCTTGCGGTACTGTGCGCAAGAACCAAAGAGGCCTCCCAAAAACGCACATTGCCCAAGTAATGAGAAGGGGTGAAAGCAGGGGAATATGCAACGAAAATATGTTGTTGGTCAAATATAAGGACAAGAGGGATGTCCTTATACTGACAACAATTCACGGAGACAGTACCACCTCCATCCCTGTACGAGGTACCAGTACCCACACCTCCAAACCTAATTGTATCCTGGATTACAATAGGTACATGGGCGGAGTTGATCTTTCAGATCAGGTACTGAAGCCGTACAGTGCCCTGCGGAAAACAAAAATCTGGTACAAGAAGGTGGCCGTGTATATCATCCAGATGGCACTGTATAACGCTTACGTGCTATTCCGTTCTACCGGCCAGAGGGGGACATTTATGCACTTTCAAGAGGAAGTCATAAAGGGCCTAATATTTGGGAACCAGCAGGCAGAGGGCCCCAGTACTTCTAGTACTGGTCCCCGTATTGTACCAGGGCAGCATTTTCCTGATGAAATCCCCTCCACTGGAAAAAAGGGCAGGACACAAAAAAGGTGCAAAGTTTGCTATAAAAAGGGAATAAGAAAGCAAACTATTTTCCAGTGTGACACTTGCCCCGACAAACCCGGCCTATGTATAAAGGAGTGTTTTAAAATATACCACACATCTATGGAATATTAGGTTCATAATTTCACCGTGCTTCGGGGGTCTTGCTAATGCCACATAGCACCCACCATTCATTCCACCAGAATCTGAGCCGCAAAATCCAAAAATCACTCCTTCCCTTCTGAGTCCTGCCATGCACCCAACTGGTATTTTTTGGTCACATGTGAGGCATTGCCGTACTTGGGAGAAATTGGGGCACAGATTTTGGGGTGCTTTTTCTCCTTCATTCCTTGTGAAAATGAAAAATTTTGAGCCAGAACTGCATTTTTGTGTAAAAAAATGTAATTTTTCATGTTCACTGCCCACTTGTATCAAAATTGGTGAAACCCCTGGGGGTTTGAAATGTACACTATACCCCTAGATGAATTCCCTGAGGGGTGTAGTTTGCAAAATGGGGTGACTTGTGGGGGGGTTCCACTGTATTGGTGCAACATAGCACCCACCATTCATTCCACCAAAATCTGTGCTGCAAAATCCAAAAATCACTCCTTCCCTTCTGAGTCCTGCCATGCACCCAACTGGTACTTTTTGGTCACATGTGAGGCATTGCCGTACTTGGGAGAAATTGGGGCACATATTTTGGGGTGCTTTGTCTCCTTCATACCTTGTGAAAATTAAAAATTTTGAGCCAGAACTGCATTTTTGTGTAAAAAAATGTAATTTTTCATGTTCACTGCCCACTTGTATCAAAATTGGTGAAACCCCTGGGGGTTTGAAATGTACACTATACCCCTAGATGAATTCCCTGAGGGGTGTAGTTTGCAAAATGGGGTCACTTGTGGGGGGGTTCCACTGTATTGGTGCTTTGGGGGTCTTGCTAATGCGACATAGCACCCACCATCATTCCACCAGAATTTGTGCTGCAAAATCCAAATATCACTCCTTCCCTTCTGAGTCCTGCCACTTTTTGGTCACACATGAGGCATTGCCGTACTCGGGAGAAATTGGGGCACAGATTTTGGGGTGCTTTGTCTCCTTCATACCTTCTGAAAATGAAAAATTTTGAGCCAGAACTGCATTTTTGTGTAAAAAAATGTAATTTTTCATTTTCACTGCCCACTTGTATCAAAATTGGTGAAACCCCTGGGGGTTTGAAATGTACACTATAGCCCTAGATGAATTCCCTGAGGGGTGTACTTTGCAAAATGGGGTGACTTGTGGGGGGGTTCCACTGTATTGGTGCAACATAGCACCCACCATTCATTCCACCAAAATCTGTGCTGCAAAATCCAAAAATCACTCCTTCCCTTCTGAGTCCTGCCATGCACCCAACTGGTACTTTTTGGTCACATGTGAGGCATTGCCGTACTTGGGAGAAATTGGGGCACATATTTTGGGGTGCTTTGTCTCCTTCATACCTTGTGAAAATTAAAAATTTTGAGCCAGAACTGCATTTTTGTGTAAAAAAATGTAATTTTTCATGTTCACTGCCCACTTGTATCAAAATTGGTGAAACCCCTGGGGGTTTGAAATGTACACTATACCCCTAGATGAATTCCCTGAGGGGTGTAGTTTGCAAAATGGGGTCACTTGTGGGGGGGTTCCACTGTCTTGGTGCTTGGGGGGTCTTGCTAATGCGACATAGCACCCACCAAAATTCCACCAGAATCTGAGCTGTAAAATCCAAAAATCACTCCTTCCCTTCTGAGTCCTGCCATGCACCCAACTGGTATTTTTTGGTCACATGTGAGGCATTGCCGTACTCGGGAGAAATTGGGGCACAGATTTTGGGGTGCTTTTTCTCCTTCATTCCTTGTGAAAATGAAAAATTTTGAGCCAGAACTGCATTTTTGTGTAAAAAAATGTAATTTTTCATGTTCACTGCCCACTTGTATCAAAATTGGTGAAACCCCTGGGGGTTTGAAATGTACACTATACCCCTAGATGAATTCCCTGAGGGGTGTCGTTTGCAAAATGGGGTCACTTGTGGGGGGGTTCCACTGTATTGGTGCTTGGGGGGTCTTGCTAATGCGACATAGCACCCACCAAAATACCACCAGAATCTGAGCTGCAAAATCCAAAAATCACTCCTTCCCTTCTGAGTCCTGCCATGCACCCAACTGGTATTTTTTGGTCACATGTGAGGCATTGCCGTACTCGGGAGAAATTGGGGCACAGATTTTGGGGTGCTTTTTCTCCTTCATTCCTTGTGAAAATGAAAAATATTGAGCCAGAACTGCATTTTTGTGTAAAAAAATGTAATTTTTTCATGTTCACTGCCCACTTGTATCAAAATTGGTGAAACCCCTGGGGGTTTGAAATGTACACTATACCCCTAGATGAATTCCCTGAGGGGTGTAGTTTGCAAAATGGGGTCACTTGTGGGGGGGTTCCACTGTATTGGTGCAACATAGCACCCACCATTCATTCCACCAAAATCTGTGCTGCAAAATCCAAAAATCACTCCTTCCCTTCTGAGTCCTGCCATGCACCCAACTGGTACTTTTTGGTCACATGTGAGGCATTGCCGTACTCGGGAGAAATTGGGGCACAGATTTTGGGGTGCTTTTTCTCCTTCATACCTTCTGAAAATGAAAAATTTTGAGCCAGAACTGCATTTTTGTGTAAAAAAATGTAATTTTTCATTTTCACTGCCCACTTGTATCAAAATTGGTGAAACCCCTGGGGGTTTGAAATGTACACTATACCCCTAGATGAATTCCCTGAGGGGTGTAGTTTGCAAAATGGGGTCACTTGTGGGGGGGTTCCACTGTCTTGGTGCTTGGGGGGTCTTGCTAATGCGACATAGCACCCACCAAAATTCCACCAGAATCTGAGCTGCAAAATCCAAAAATCACTCCTTCCCTTCTGAGTCCTGCCATGCACCCAACTGGTATTTTTTGGTCACATGTGAGGCATTGCCGTGCTCGGGAGAAACTGGGGCACAGATTTTGGGGTGCTTTTTCTCCTTCATTCCTTGTGAAAATGAAAAATTTTGAGCCAGAACTGCATTTTTGTGTAAAAAAATGTAATTTTTCATGTTCACTGCCCACTTGTATCAAAATTGGTGAAACCCCTGGGGGTTTGAAATGTACACTATACCCCTAGATGAATTCCCTGAGGGGTGTAGTTTGCAAAATGGGGTCACTTGTGGGGGGGTTCCACTGTATTGGTGCTTGGGGGGTCTTGCTAATGCGACATAGCACCCACCAAAATTCCACCAGAATCTGAGCTGCAAAATCCAAAAATCACTCCTTCCCTTCTGAGTCCTGTCATGCACCCAACTGGTATTTTTTGGTCACATGTGAGGCATTGCCGTACTCGGGAGAAATTGGGGCACAGATTTTGTGGTGCTTTTTCTCCTTCATTCCTTGTGAAAATGAAAAATATTGAGCCAGAACTGCATTTTTGTGTAAAAAAATGTAATTTTTCATGTTCACTGCCCACTTGTATCAAAATTGGTGAAACCCCTGGGGGTTTGAAATGTACACTATACCCCTAGATGAATTCCCTGAGGGGTGTAGTTTGCAAAATGGGGTGACTTGTGGGGGGGTTCCACTGTATTGGTGCAACATAGCACCCACCATTCATTCCACCAAAATCTGTGCTGCAAAATCCAAAAATCACTCCTTCCCTTCTGAGTCCTGCCATGCACCCAACTGGTACTTTTTGGTCACATGTGAGGCATTGCCGTACTCGGGAGAAATTGGGGCACAGATTTTGGGGTGCTTTTTCTCCTTCATACCTTCTGAAAATGAAAAATTTTGAGCCAGAACTGCATTTTTGTGTAAAAAAATGTAATTTTTCATTTTCACTGCCCACTTGTATCAAAATTGGTGAAACCCCTGGGGGTTTAAAATGTACACTATACCCCTAGATGAATTCCCTGAGGGGTGTAGTTTGCAAAATGGGGTCACTTGTGGGGGGGTTCCACTGTATTGGTGCTTGGGGGGTCTTGCTAATGCGACATAGCACCCACCAAAATTCCACCAGAATCTGAGCTGCAAAATCCAAAAATCACTCCTTCCCTTCTGAGTCCTGCCATGCACCCAACTGGTATTTTTTGGTCACATGTGAGGCATTGCCGTACTCGGTAGAAATTGGGGCACAGATTTTGGGGGGCTTTGTCTCCTTCATTCCTTGTGAAAATGAAAAATTTTGAGCCAGAACTGCATTTTTGTGTAAAAAATTTAATTTTTCATTTTCACTGCCCAGTTGGACCACAATTGGTGAAACCCCTGGGGGTTTGAAATGTACACTATACCCCTAGATGAATTCCCTGAGGGGTGTAGTTTGCAAAATGGGGTCACTTGTGGGGGGGTTCCTAAATGTTAGCATCTTAAAAATAATCTCATAAAAAGGAGGCTCCAAAATCAAGTAGGTGCTCCTTCTATTATGAAGCCTGTGGTTTGGTCAACGTGCACACTAGGGCCACATATAGGATATTTATGAAAACAAAAGATTTGGGGGAATCAATTTTTAGTCACATTTCTCTAGTAAAATGTACTGTGTTCCTTAGAAAAATGTATTAAAATTGCAAATCTGCAAAAAAAATGAAATTTTGAAATTTCACCTACACTTTGTTTTAATTCCTGTGAAACACCTAAAGGGTTAACAAACTTCCAAAATGCTGTTTTGAATACTGTGAGGGGTGCAGTTTTTGAAATGGCATCATTTATTGGGGTGTCTCACATACAAGTCCCTCAAAGTCACATCAGAACTGAACTGGTCCCTAAAAAAATCAGTGTTTGAAATTTTCTTGAAAATTTGAGAATTTGCTATTCATATTGTAAGCCTCCTAGTGTCCAAAAAAATTAAAAGGAAGTTGAAATAATGATGGAAACATAAAGTAGACATATGGTCTATGTTAGTTATTAACTATTTTGAGTGGTAAGATTATTTGTCTCACAAGCAGAAAATTTAACATTTTGCAAATCGCTAAATTTTCCATTTTTTCACGACATTTTGGTATTTTTCACAAAAAAACACAGACTGTATCGACCCAAATTTACCACTAATTTGAAGTACAATGTGTCACGAAAAAACAATCTCAAAATCACTGGGATAAGTAAAAGCAAAAAAAAGTTATCCCCACTTAAGTGAGACATGTCAGATTTGAAAAAAATGGCTCTGTCAGGAACGCAAAAACTAGCTCTGTCAGGAAGGGGTTAAAAGGTATTCGCAGATTAGAGACTAAGTACTGCTAAGGGATCTCCTATTACTGCAGTGATTCAAGCGTGTACAATACACGGTAAAGGTCCGCTACGCTTTGTTCGCACGTAGCTAGGAATAAAGGGTAAGCAGAGTTACGGAATGAGTAGGTAAACTGCACATTTCACTTATTGTTCTTTGGCTATATAAATATCAACATTGATAGGTGCTTATACAATGTTTAATCGCATCGCATCGTATGGCATTGTATTCCATGTACAATGGCATACAATTTGAAAATTGTATGCCATCGCACACTATGGCACGAAATCGCGTCGCATCGCATGCGTTATGGTATGCGATGCGATGGGCGCCGCCAAAATACACAAGTACCGTATGTTATGTATGCATACCCTCCAACATCTGAGGGCCACAAATCGGTACACGATCATAAAGGGGCGTGACCACTGTGAAAGGGGGCGTGGCCAAGCGTATAAGAGGATGAGGCGATTTAAAATAAATAATATTGAATAAGTGCAGCCACCTTACTTAACTTGCTGCAGTGAGTGCTTCAGCTTCCGACATCGGATAATGCGATTTCCCCATCACGCACTGCCCACCGCACTGCACTGCATGCTGAGCTGCGTCAGCTAGCTTCAAGTTCGCGCCCAGAAAGATGTCACTGAGAATGCAGAGGGGGCTGACCTTTCCCCTGAGTGCGCCGGGACCAGCCCGCAATGCACACTTGGGAATGAGTGGGGCCAGGGGAGAGCGGGGTAACAGTGTCTGACACCGAGCGAAACCCGGAGCCAAGAGGAGGACTGTCAGGACAAATTATGGAGCCAGGGGGAGCCAAATGACATAATTCGGTACATTCGGTACAATCTTTATTTGCCGGTAAAAATTAAATATATATTTATATAGCACTTCTACAACCATAAAATCACACAAGGGCAGCAAATAATATTAGATTACACTTGCAGAGTTAAATTGAACACTTAAAACCAATTATTTCAGAAGTTCATATAAAAGTTCACCAAAAAAAATGACGAGGGAAACTCGGTGAAGAACGGCGATAAGAATCATGAAAAAATAACTTCCGGTGGGCGGGGCGCCTAGAGCGGCGGCATTTTAGAGAGGCTCCTTCCCCACCAGAGAAAATCCTCTGGCATCGTCCTCATTAGTGCTTCAAAACAGCACCAAACTCTCCCCATCATATTCCACACACTGAGGGTAGCACGGGGATATATTTATTGGAGCCGAAAACACTTTGGCCACCGGAGTCTGGCGCTCAGCACAGATGGCCCGCATGACCGCCCAAGTATAGGGCGCGAGGCACGACGCCACATCAGCTGCGCCAAACTGCATACCTACTATCCGGGGGACGACTGCCGAGCCCAGAGAGAGGGACCATCCGGTCGACGCGGGGTACGCTCCAGGAGGAGACACAGAAAGAAGCACCGACCCGGAGAGGACGCCGGGACCGAGCGCAACCGCGTCACCTGAGGCGCCTGAGACAGCTTCCCCGGTGTGGATCGCGGCTCCGGAGAGAAGCCGGCCGCACCCGATACCTCCCCGCTGTGTGTCCTTGGCGGCAGAGAGGGCAGACCTGAAGACACCACTTCCCGACCCTGCTGGACGGAGCGGGACCTCGGCGTCGGCTGGACCTGCCGAGGTGGGGGGTAACAGACACCCCAAGGATTCCCTGAAGACCCCCGGTGCCCAGTGAGTACTGTCTCCCCGGCCCCCTGTCCCTGCTGGGTGACCTACGCCCCTTGTTGGTCCCCCCCGGGGTCGCGAAGCCAGGGGTGATCCCCACGTGGCAGCGCTCCCGGCCTTACAAACGGAAAGACCCGGTTATCCCAGTGGGGGTCGGACTTGTTAAGCCAGGCACCCAAGAGGTGTAGCCTCCCCCACAACTTTCCCCAGGGAAAGCACCATCACCCCTGGGTGGCCCACTGCTCGGGGACAAGATTGGGGGCAAGCCCCAAATAGACACCCACCCTGCCCTGCAACTCGGAGGGTTACCCCTCTTCCAACGGAGGCCTGACCTCACACCCTGAGCGGCAGCTACCCCCCCACGCCACACAACTGGTCGCGCTGTGGGGACTGAGGAGGTGAGGAGAACCAGGGACATCTTGCCAGGACTGGGGGTGAACGATTAGGAGCTGCCACACGTTACCCAAATAAAACAGTGCAGAGGTACTGCCGACTGCTCATTACCCCCTGTTTGCTATTTAGTGTCGCCTTAGGCTGTCCCCCCTTGGCTCAGACAGTGCCACCCTGCACTAACAAACGCAGGGTGAAGCCCCTGGGCTCGTAGAACAGCCACTTCTGGACTGCGAGACACACAGCACGTGCAACCCCACCAAACCTGACTGAACTGCCACCCGTATATTCAGGAGGGCACACCTGGCACCCTGTCAAACTATTGCACCCAGTGCTGCTGCCCAATCAAGGGAACTTGGACTCCTACTAAACTAGACCAATACATCTCACCCTGGAAGGCAGAAAAAGTACTTTCTCAGGTCCTTCCTGTTTGCAAACTCCCCGGCTAGGGAAAACCTCACTATTGTTTTAGAATTACTACAGTGTTTTAGCTACTGTTTAGCTTGAAAACCATATTTACTTTTGCTGCTCTGGTTCATATTAAGATAGGGGTGCACCCCTCCCCTGGACCAGGGGCGCCATCTAGCGTTAAGTCTGGTTATTACAAAGAATTGGTTAACAGTGTGCTCAGAACTGAAATTATCTATATATTAATATTTGAACGCCACCTGGGGTTCTGCTTTGGTATTGCATCAAGTTGAATATTATACTTTGTCTTCCTTGAGCTCTCACACTGACAACACTCATCCTAACGGTTTTGAAAGTCAACACACTGATCATCCAGACGATACTCCAGGCGATTCCCGAGCATAACAATTAAGTGTCAGTTTCGGTTTCAGTTAAACGCCTAGATTTGGTGATCAGTTGTACGGTTTCTCCAACACCAGATATGTAAAGGGATAATGTAAACCCACGTGGGGTAACTAGGCCTTCAGAACTTCTCTAGACTACCCATTAGGTTTGTTCTCTTTACTAGTATACAGGTTCTCATCTATCACTGGGCACAAAACATAGTGACAATTGTGCGGCCTTGAGGGGTATGGACAAATTCCTTGAGAGGAATTCCCTTACTCAACCCTCAAGTTCCTCTCCAGACGCCAATATGAAAAAAAACCGCCAAAAGACAACACAAAATGCTCCCCCCCCTCCCCTCCGCTATTTTCCTCCAATACCCACACAGGGAACCACTCCAGCTGTTCATCCCAATCACAACCCATACCCTCCCCTGAGGACAATGCAAAGGTCACTATACAAATGTTGATGCCCCTGCTGGATAAGAAATTTAAAGACCTGCATACCAGGCTAGAGGCCTCTTTAACTAAAATTGATTCCAACACGGCCAGAATAGTCACGGCAGAACAACGCATCAGTGACATGGAGGACTCAGTCGAGAGTATGCAGGCATTATTAGACAGGAGGGAACAGACCATAACCACTCTCGCTGCTAAAGTAGACGAGATGGAAAACAGGGACAGAAGGTGCAACCTTCGATTCATTGGGATACCAGAGTTGATTAGGGGTCAGCAGCTGGAGGAATTCATAACCGTGAAGATAGCTCAAGCTTTAGGGATTTATGATACCTCTAAAATGCTGCAAATAGAGAGAGTGCATCGAATAGGGCCTGAGAGACAAGATCAGGCAGATAGACCTCGGCCCACAATTGCTAAATTTCTAGACTTTAGGGCGAAGGAGAAAATGCTCCTGGCCTACAGAGCAGCTCAAACCCTGTCAATAGAAGGCCAGAGGGTCCTGATTTTTCAGGATTTCTCGGCCATAGTGTCACAGAAACGAAAATAATTTTCTCCGGTGTGCAAAATACTGATAGAAAGGAACCAGAGGTTCGCTTTAATGTACCCTGCTAAATTAAGAATCATGGAGAATGGGCGCCCTAGATTTTTTACAGACCCCAACACAGCTAAGGCTTTCCTGGAACGAGGCCCCTCTCGCTCTCCTGATAGACAGCCAGATTAGCAGATGATGGATAGTCTAGTTCGCATCTCTTGTTTATCAAATTTTCGGAGGCCAGTTGCCCCTATAGATGGTTAACATATTGTTACTGTATATTTGTCTGTTTAGGTTATCAGAGCACCTCATATGAAAAATTATGAGGTCCTCCGCTGGTTCAAAGAGTGGATCCCACTCTTTTTGGTTAAACACATACAAAAATAAGAAACACCGTTCCAATGTATGGTCTTACATAATACTGTCATTTATCTCAACTTACAGGTTATTGTGTGCTACTACCTTATCTCGGTATATTGGCCCAGGGCTGTCCCCCGGCCACACAGTCCTCTTTGACTTAATCTGCAATCTAATATGTGCTTTTTTCTCTGCTAGTGCACGGTCACCTCCCTCCCACAGTGTCGATCCATGTCTGGGGGGCTAGATAATCGGCGACTACAGCAAGCCCCTCCCCAGCTACACTTGCTATCGTGGAATGTTAACGGCCTCAACACGCCCATTAAGCGTAAAAAGGTAACCTCCCACATCAAAAAATTTAGACCCGACATCACTATGCTCCAGGAGACCCACTGGAAAGGGGATAGTGATTCCACACTAAGGGCGCGCTGGATCGGGGATTGTATAGCTGCCTCCTACAGGACTAAGTGCAGAGGGGTAGCGATCCTATTCCACAGAAACCTCAGATACCAAATACACGATTCCTTGGTGGACCGGGAGGGACGATACTTGCTTTTAGATGTGGAGATTGAAGGAGTATACTTCACCCTACTGAATCTATACGCCCCCAATGCCTCTCCCGAGCAATTCCTGTCTGGGGTCTCCCAGATTCTGGCGGGACGCACGGTTTATAAACTGATAATTGGGGGGGATTTCAACTCTGTGGACAGCCCCACACTAGATAAATCCCCACCCTTCCAGGGCCGCCCCCCGGCCTCATGGAGCTATATCCAGGCCTTAAAAACTGACTTCCAACTCTGTGACCCTTGGCGTTTGCTCCATGACACAGAAAAATTATTCACCCACTTGTCCAGAGCACATCAAACGCTGTCTAGGATAGACTATTTCTTGATCCACAACAGCCTTATGGCAGAAGTAGGGCAGGCGAAGATACACGAGATTCTGGTGTCGGATCATGCCCCGGTATCTTTGAGCCTGCGGCTGGGTGCCGGGGAAGGATCAGATCGACTTTGGCATTTTCCAGATTACTTAGCTAAATCAGAACACTTTAAAAGCTTCCTCCAACAGTTTTGGCATAATTACCATGACGACAATATAGAACATTGGGAGGATTCGGTTCTGTTCTGGAGAAGGTCAAAGGCAGTAATGAGGGGGCTGGTGATGCAGTATCTATCAAAGCGCAAAAAAGAAACAGCACAGCAATACAGGGACTTACACAGGGAGGTATCCCAGTCATTCAGGGTCTACCAGGCCTCTGGTTCCCCCTCCGATTTGGAAACCTACTTACATAATAGGAAATTACTTGAATCCTTCCTCACAGCCCAGGCACGACTTAAAATAGACTATACAAAACAAATGTACTACAAGTGGGGCAATAAGTCAGGACGATTACTATCCCTCATGTCAAAACCCTATAAAAAGAGATCCTTCATTACCTCCATAAGAGACCCAGCCAATAATAGAAATTTGTTCACCACTAAAGAGATACTGACACACTTTGAGGACTATTACAGGAATCTGTACAAAGACTTCCCAGTAAACATGAAAAAACAGGAATCCCTGCTGACAGAGGCCAATCTACCTCCCTTGTCCCAGACTCAAAGGGATGCTCTCTCACGGGATATTACCCAGGAAGAGCTGCACACAGTGATAGTGGGTCTTCAATCGCATAAGTCGCCAGGCCCAGACGGCTTCTCAGGAAGCTATTATAAGCTTTTAGAAACAGAATTGACTACTACACTAATGGAATTATATAACAACATCCTTAAATCTAAACCCCTATTCCCATCATTCTCTGAGGCGTATACCACACTTATCCCTAAGCCGGGTAAGGACCCACAACTTGCGGACTCATACCGCCCGATTTCCCTCTTAAACGTTGATTTCAAAATTTTGACGAAGATAATTGCCAATAGGTTGCAGCTGATAGCCAATGACCTGTTTACCACCCACCAGATGGGCTTCATCCGTGGCCGTCACTCGGTGAGGGCCATAAGGATGGCCATTTCGGCTGTGATGGCAGAATCCCACAGGAGAGCCCCTCAGAGCATGTTACTAAGTTTAGACACGAATAAAGCCTTCGACAACTTGGCCAAATCTTTACACGATCTTAGAGCACAGGCAGTTCGATAACTCCTTCATAGAACCAATAAGATATTTCTACACCCAACCCTCCACCTCATTGCTAATAAATGGTCTTAGGGGCACAAGTATTCAAATGTTCTAGGGGCACACGCCAAGGATGCCCACTATCCCCTTTACTATTCAATTTATGCATAGACCCACTGTTTCGGATCTTGCAATCCTGGCCAGAGTTTGAGGGAATTAAGATAGGGAACTCAGAATTAAAGCTCTCGGCTTTTGCGGACGATGTCCTGTTATACATAGGTAACCCGTGGCGGTCACTAGGCAAAATTTTGAAAAAATTGGATGACTATGGAGAAATATCAGGTTATACAATAAACGTCTCCAAGTCTTCGGGGCTGTTCTTGCACCCTCAGATCCACACGCCCTCCTGGGGTAGGGGCTTCCCGATCCGTTGGGAGAAGGTCTACATCGATTATTTGGGCATACACCTTCCAAAACGTGGCGCGGACTTATACAGAATTAATATAACGGAAGCGATTCAGACGACGGCTAGGGAACTAGAGGGGTGGAAACATCTGAAACTTTCCTATGTGGGTAAGGCCAACCTAATCAAGATGGTAACTTTCCCGCGCCTGCTGTACTTGCTTCAAGCCCTCCCATTGTTATTGCCACAGAGAGACCTGCGACTGTTAGACTCACTATTTAGGAAATTCATCTGGGGAACTAAACGTCCCCGTATAGGACTATATAAACTGCAACAACCAGTTTTCAATGGAGGCATTAACTTCCCGAATATTTTACACTACAATCATTCATCTATACTCCGCTTTTTAAGGGATTGGCTGCATGGCCGGGAGGTTTACGCTAACACCAGGGTTGAAGGGGAGTTTTTAGTCAACTGTGGTCTGGTAGGCTTCCTCCATATGCAGGACGAGGAGGTGGACGAACAGATTAAACTTAACCCACTTCTATGGTCAACGCGCAGGGTATGGCACATCCTCAGACATAGATTAAATCTAAATGCCCACAAATCCCTATTCTTACCCTTTATGCACAACCCAGAATTTCAGGGAGGCTTGGCAGGCCAACCATTTGGGATTCTTCGGTCTGAGGGTTTGTCCTCCATCAGAACCCTGATCAACATGGACCTGAAAAAACCTATGTCCTATGTCAGGGCGTCAGAGAACTTTCCAACATTTGGAATACACCCTCTGGCATACATGCAAGCTACGCATTATGCATCGCAGGTGATACGTTACTTCTCAGAGGCGGATTGGACAAATACTCTGGACACGATGCTCCTAACTGGGGTGGCCGAACGGCAGGCTATATCCATTCACTATAACTTCCTACGGCAAATTATAGACCATGACACCATCACCACGGGTATGAAAGCTTGGACACAGGCGATGCCAGACCTGACATGCCCGGTGCTAACCAAGGCACTGTGGCGCTCCAGGAAATTGCTACCCGCTATACAATACCAGGAAATGTTTCTCAACATTTTCCACAAAGCATACTTTTCCCCCCGCAGACAATTCCTCGCTGGGATGGCTCCCACGGCAACGTGCCCGAGGTGCCAGGCTGGCGAGGCGAATCTATACCATTATTTCTGGGATTGCCCCATAATTCAAATGTTTTGGCTTCAAGTCAGGAAGTTCGCACAGGACCACCTGGTGAACTATGTCCCTTTCACTGATCACTGAGCTATCTTTGGCATACTACCAGAGGACCAAAGAATAACCAGAGGGTGTAGACGACTTTTGGTGATTGTTAGTGCGGTCGCACGCAAGGCCATCCTGCAGACATGGATTGACGCTGTTCCCCCCTCTATGCAGTTATTCAAGACAAAACTGTTCCATGTATTCAACATGGAGTGGATTGAAGGCCTTTTAGACAAAGAACGCCACACTAAGAAAATATTTGATACATGGGAAAGCTATATAACTGTGCTCTCACTGGAAATCAGAACAAAACTCCATAACTCATTTAAAGACACCCAGTGGTATCTAATGAGACTTATTTCAGGGGACCCCCCTATAGTTTTAGACACCTAAAAGTGTGGTGCTTTCGCCAACCAGATTGACAGCCCTGGGCCACCGAGGGCTCAAAGATAGGTTATATATATCTCACGTGAAGAAATGACATAGATACATATCATGCTTAGCCAAGACCTTTATTTGTAGCGGACAATGCCTGGTAAAAAAGATAACATTGAACAAAGACTTCATCCTTGCATGTCCACGTTACCTGTACTGAAATTGCTATATATACATTCAATTTGTAACATTGTGACTTTCGGTGTTTCAATAAAACATGTTTAAAAAAAAAAAAAGAATCAAGAAATAGATTCGCCAACTTCTCATTGAATACACTATTGGCGAATCCCAATGAAAAATCCTATTGACAAAGCCCGGCAATTTGCAGCGAATAACATATGGCGAATTGTCCTTCATTCGCCGGTCGCCATCGGCGAATATAGCTCATTGAATAGGGTGATTCGCTTTTGGAGCTCCAAAAATCGCTGACACACACGAAAAAATCACAGATTCGCCATAAAACTTGGCGAATCTGCATCATTGAATACCGCCCTATGTGTATGTGTGTAATTGTACATATGTATGTTTATATGTGTTGTACTATTTGTGTGACTATATGTGTGTAACTACATATGCAGTGGTGTAAGTTCCTCCCCATAGATAGAGATAGCTAGAGAGAGGGAGAATGATATAGGGGGAGCGAGAAAGATATGAGGAGAATGAGAGAGTTAGGGAATCATGGAGAAAGAGAGAAACAAGAGAGTGTCAGAGAGAGAGAGAGAGAATGTCAGGGGGAGAAGATGGTGTCATATATAGAGAAAGTGTGAGGGAAGAGAGAAATGGTATCGGAAAGAGAGAAGGGATGAGAGGTTGTAATGGATAGCTAGAGGAGAGTAAGAGAGAAGGGGGTCAGATATAGAGAGCGAGGGGTGAGAAATAGAGGGAACAGGTAGACAGGGTGGAGGGCAGGTAGAGAGGGTTGAGAGAGGGAGTTTAGGGTCAGAAGGCTTCGGGTGACAGGCTGTGACTGGGGGAACAGAAGGTGTGGGTTGACAGGCTGTGACTGGGTGTACCGAGGGAGTGGGGTGACAGGCTATAACTGGGGGGACAGTAGGTGTGGGGTGACAGGCTGTAACTGGGGGACAGAGGGTGTGGGGTGACAGGCTGTGACTAGGGGAACAGTGGGTGTGGGGTGACAGGCTGTGACTAGGGGAACAGTGGGTGTGGGGTGACAGGCTATGACTGGGGGAACAGAGGGTGTGGGGTGACAAGCTGTGACTGGAGGGACAGAAAGTGTGGGGTGACTGGAGGAACAGAAGGTGTTGGGTGACAGGCTGTGACTAGGGGAACAGAAGTTGTGGGGTGACAGGCTATGACTGGGGTAACAATGGGTGTTGGGTGACAGGCTGTAACTGGGATGACAGAGGGGGGGAGGAGTGACCGGGGGGGGGCGCGCGAAACATGCCCTTGCTCCGGGCACCATGGCTCCTAGCTACACCACTGACCATATGACTGTCTATCATGAGTCAGTCTATGATCAGTCCGGATAACGCATGCCTGGAGACAGCACCTAGAGCTTCTGTGCATGCCCAGAGTCTGATGGATACACAGTACCAAGAGCCTCTGGGGTTGGCACTGAGCCTGTACAACTGGAGCAGCAGATGATGTTCATCCCCCGGAGCCTGTGATGCCCATAGTGGAGGCTACAGCCAAGTGTTGCTGGTCTCCGGCATTCTGCTGTTGCTGCTGTAAACCATGCCTTGTAAATGATGACCAAGATTGACCAGCATCCCCCACCTCCTGCGGGTGCTGGACAGTTTCCTGAGTCAGGATCCCGACAGTCATTACCCCGACAGTCATTACCCCGACGTCGTGATCCCGACTGTGAAAACCCCGACACTCGGGGTCCCGACGGCCACCGGCTATTCTCCCTCGTGGGAGTCCACGACCCCCATAGGACAGTGCCCGCAGCGCAGCGAGTCCGGCCGGTCTGGATCCCGACGTCGGGGTAATGACTGTCGGGACCATATACTACACCCCTTCCTGCAAACTTTGATGCTAATAATATGCCCTGTCGAGTTTGTGTGCAAATTTTAAGGTGCCCATACACTCAGGCATTATACATGCAACCTGGAAACTTTTTATGTGATTGTGGCAATCAATCGCATAAAAAGTGTCCAAATCACATGTATTTGCCAGCAGGTACAATGCGATGCACGGTCCCACACCGCCAGCTGGAGAGATCTGTCAGATCACAGCCAAGCAGGCTTGGCCGCGATTGCATTCAATATATCGTATGCAAAAGGTCCACATACGATAAGCAAGGGGGAGATCGGAGAAGTCGCCTAGTGTACAGATGTAGCACCTCTCAGCCAGCTCAGGGAATTGCCAGATTCTCTGAGCTGGTGAACGCTGGTGGAGAGGCGCTGCATCTGACAGGCACACACAAGTGTCTCACATGCATGTGCACCCCCTTCGCACAGCAACGGGGATTGGAATTCCTGCCTGTCTCCGCTTCAGGGAGACGAGGGGGATAGAGAGGGTGCTGGCAGTTATGGGCGAGCAGTGGGGAGGCGGTTCCGGGCTCCATCAGAACGAGGTGAGCGAGCATCTCATGCGCGCGCACCCCCTTCTGGCAAAGGAAAGCGGTGGCGATTGGCGATAGAATCCATCTGTATGGCTAGCTTTACTAGTCAGGTCCAAAAGATGCCCAGCAACATGTACAAGACTAGACCATTGGTAGCGAGAGTCAAGAGATCATTTAAAGGTAAATTACCATATATACTCGAGTATAAGCCTACTTTTTCAGAACAGTTTTTATGCTGAAAAAGCCCCCATCGGCTTATACTCGAGTGAAGGTCCCACTTGAGTCAATACGTTTTCCCAGTTTTTTGTTGTAAAATTAGGTGCCTCGGCTTATATTCGGGTCGACATATACTCGAGTATATACGGTAATTTAACATTCTTTGTTTTTGCAAAAAAAATTATTTTTACTGACTCATAGCTAACACAATGTAAAGGAACATGTAATATGGCATAGCCTGGCTTTATTAGTTTACCCTTACACACGCTACAAGTCAGTTTATAAACTCATTTCCGACTGATTTTCCCTCCAGCATCCGGATCATCCTAATAAGTCAGGAAGTATGTCTGTAGCTGCCAAACGCATTGTGCTTTAGAATACATTGTGTGTGTGAAGTATAATCCTATCAAACTATATGAAAATAGTAAGCCCGCTCGACGCAAAAGCTAGTCTGCTACCTACTGTGTTTGTGCATGTGTGAGAGAGAGATGTTAGTTTCACTCTCTGCCAGCATGCACAAACACAGTACACCATTAGGTCGTCATGGGAAAAGGTCGATATGGGTCTAGGTCGACATGGGAAAAGGTCGACATGGTTCTAGGTTGAAAGGTCGTTAGTTTGACGGGTCATTAGTTCGACAGTGAAAAGGTCAACATGGGGTTTTTCACTGTTTTTTGAGCCGACAGGTGGTATTTCATGCCCTACCATCCACTAGGGCACGTGGGAGAATAAAATAGTGTGCCGAGCGTAGCGAGGCACTGTGCCCGACGCATAGCGAGCGCAGCGAGCGAAGCGAGGGGATGCGGTGCACTTTAACCCCTTACCGACGCAGCCTGTTTTTGCCTTCCTGACAGAGCCCTTTTTTTCAAATCTGACATGTATCACTTAAGTGGGGATAACTTTTTTTTGCTTTTACTTATCCCAGTGATTTTGAGATTGTTTTCTCGTGACACATTGTACTTCAAGTTAGTGGTAAATTTGGGTCGATACGGTCTGTGTTTTTTTGTGAAAAATACCAAAATGTCGTAAAAAAATTGAAAATTTTGCAATTTGCAAAATGTTAAATTTTCTGCTTGTGAGACAAATAATCATACCACTCAAAATAGTTAATAACTAACATAGACCATATGTATACTTTATGTTTCCATCATTATTTCAACCTCCTTTTAATTTTTTTGGACACTAGGAGGCTTAAAATATGAATAGCAAATTCTCAAATTTTCAAGAAAATTTCAAACACTGATTTTTTTAGGGACCAGTTCAGTTCTGATGTGACTTTGAGGGACTTGTATGTGAGACACCCCCATAAATGATGCCATTTCAAAAACTGCACCCCTCACAGTATTCAAAACAGCATTTTGGAAGTTTGTTAACCCTTTAGGTGTTTCACAGGAATTAAAACAAAGTGTAGGTGAAATTTCAAAATTTCATTTTTTTTAGCAGATTTTCAATTTTAATACATTTTTCTAAGGAACACAGTAGATTTTACTAGAGAAATGTGACTAAAAATTGATTCCCCCAATTCTTTTGTTTTCATAAATATCCTATATGTGGCCCTAGTGTGCACGTTGACCAAACCACAGGCTTCATAATAGAAGGAGCACCTACTTGATTTTGGAGCCTCCTTTTTATGAGATTATTTTTTAGGCACCATGTAGGATTCTAGGCACCATAAGATGCTAAAAGTTAGGATTTTTTCACAAGGAATGAAGGAGACAAAGCACCCCGAAATCTGTGCCCCAATTTCTCCCGAGTACGGCAATGCCTCATATGTGACCAAAAAATGGCAGGACTCAGAAGGGAAGGAGTGATATTTGGATTTTGCAGCACAGATTCTGGTGGAATGAATGGTGGATGCTATGTCGCATTAGCAAGACCCCCGAAGCACCAATACAGTGGAACCCCCCCACAAGTGACCCCATTTTGCAAACTACACCCCTCAGGGAATTCATCTAGGGGTATAGTGTACATTTCAAACCCCCAGGGGTTTCACCAATTGTGGTACAACTGGGCTGTGAAAATGAAAAATTACATTTTTTACACAAAAATGCAGTTCTGGCTCAAAGTTTTTCATTTTCACAAGGAATGAAGGAGACAAAGCACCCCAAAATCTGTGCCCCAATTTCTCCCGAGTACGGCAATGCCTCATATGTGACCAAAAAATACCATTTGGGTGCATGGCAGGACTCAGAAGGGAAGGAGTGATATTTGGATTTTGCAGCACACATTCTGGTGGAATGAATGGTGGGTGCTATGTCGCATTAGCAAGACCCCCGAAGCACCAATACAGTGGAACCCCCCCACAAGTGACCCCATTTTGCAAACTACACCCCTCAGGGAATTCATCTAGGGGTATAGTGTACATTTCAAACCCCCAGGGTTTTCACCAATTTTGGTACAACTGGGCTGTGAAAATGAAAAATTACATTTTTTACACAAAAATGCAGTTCTGGCTCAAAAATTTTTTCACAAGGAATGAAGGAGACAAAGCACCCCGAAATCTGTGCCCCAATTTCTCCCGAGTACGGCAATGCCTCATATGTGACCAAAAAATGGCAGGACTCAGAAGGGAAGGAGTGATATTTGGATTTTGCAGCACAGATTCTGGTGGAATGAATGGTGGGTGCTATGTCGCATTAGTAAGACCCCCGAAGCACCAATACAGTGGAACCCCCCCCACAAGTGACCCAATTTTGCAAACTACACCCCTCAGGGAATTCATCTAGGGGTATAGTGTAAATTTCAAACCCCCAGGGGTTTCACCAATTTTGGTACAACTGGGCTGTGAAAATGAAAAATTAAATTTTTTTACACAAAAATGCAGTTCTGGCTCAAAATTTTTCATTTTCACAAGGAATGAAGGAGACAAAGCACCCCAAAATCTGTGCCCCAATTTCTCCCGAGTACGGCAATGCCTCATATGTGACCAAAAAATACCATTTGGGTGCATGGCAGGACTCAGAAGGGAAGGAGTGATATTTGGATTTTGCAGCACAGATTCTGGTGGAATGAATGGTGGGTGCTATGTCGCATTAGCAAGACCCCCGAAGCACGGTGAAATGATGAACCTAATAATCCAAAGATGTGTGGTATATTTTAAAGCACTCCTTCATACATAGGCCGGGTTTGTCGGGGCAAGTTTCACAGTGGAAAATAGTTTGCTTTCGTATTCCCTTTTTATAGCAAACTTTGCACCTTTTTTGTGTCCTGCCCTTTTTTCCAGTGGAGGGGATTTCGTTAGGAAAATGCTGCCCTGATACAATTCGGGGGCCAGTACTAGAAGTACTGGGGCCAGTACTAGAAGTACTGGGGCCCTATACCTGCTGGTTCCCAAATATTAGGCCCTTTATGACTTCCTCTTGAAAGTGCAAAAATGTCCCCGTCTGGCTGGTAGAACGGAATAGTACGTAAGCGTTATACAGTGCCATCTGGATGATATACACGGCCAGCTTCTTATACCATATTTTTGTTTTCCGCAGGGCACTGTACGGCTTCAGTACCTGATCTGAAAGATCCACTCCGCCCATGTACTTATTGTAATCTAGGATACAAATAGGTTTTGAGGTGTGGGTACTGGTACCTCGTACAGGGACGGAGGTGGCACTGTCTCCGTGAATTGTTGTCAGTATAAGGACATCCCTCTTGTCCTTATATTTGACCAACAACATATTTTCGGTGCATATTCCCCTGCTTTCACCCTTTCTCAGTAATTGGGCAATGTGCGTTTTTGGGAGGCCTCTTTTGTTCTTGCGCACAGTACCGCAAGCTGCTGTACCTCTTGAACCAAGGGCCTTAAACAGGGGGATGCTGGTGTAAAAGTTATCCACATAGAGGTGATAACCCTTATCCAGGAAGGGGTGCACTAAATCCCAGACAATCTTTCCACTAACACCTACGAGGGAGGGGGGGGCATTCTGGCGGTTCAATTCTTGTGTCCTTCCCTTCATATACCCTAAACCTGTGGGTGTACCCTGAGGTACTTTCGCACAGCTTATACATTTTTATGCCATACCTTGCCCTCTTATTGGGAAGGTACTGGCGGAATTTAACCCTTCCTTTAAAATGTATAAGTGACTCGTCTACACAAATGAATTTTTGGGGGATGTACATCTCAGCAAATTTGGCGCTTAAATGATCAATGACCGGCCTGACTTTGAATAGCCGGTCAAAGGTGGGATCATCTCTGGGTGGGCACTGTGCATTATCGTTGTAATGCAAAAATTTAAGGATCGTCTCAAAACGAGTCCGGGTCATGGCCATACGATGAAGTGGGGTGCTGTACAGAACATCTGTACTCCAATATTGCCTAATTTCTGGCTTTTTAACTATGCCCATATGTAACACCAGACCCCAAAACGTCATCATCTCTACTGCATCTACAGGGGTCCACCTAGCAAATGATGACGTGGGGTTTTGGGCAATAAACTGCTGGGCATATAAATTACTTTGGTCCACCATTAAATTTATAAAATCATCAGAGAAAAAGACTTTGAAAAAGTCAATTTCTTTGAGGCCTGTAGTATCAAATTGGATTCCTGGGTTGGCCAAAAACTCAGGAACCTGGGGCTCAAAATTGTCTGGTGGTGGGGTCCATACGAGATCAATCAATGGGGGGGGGGGGTCTCAGCTGCTCTACGGGGGCGTCTTTGAGGGGGTCCCTCATCACTAGAGGAGGAAGAGGAGATTAAGGAGAATGCAAATTCATCGCTTGCATTACTGGCTGTGTCAGTCTCAGAGGCAATAAGGGCATATGCCTCCTCCGCTGAAAACAGTCTTTGCGATGATTGGGACATTTTTATTATTTTTGTGTAGGCGTGTATAGTGTAGGGGGGGGTTACAAACTTTATTTCAACACGGGGGGTATGTAGTGTGTATGTAGTGCTTTAACACGTGTAAGTTAAAAGAAAAAAAAAAAGCTCCTGCGCCAAAAATTGAGCACAGATGTTGGTCAGTAACGTCCGTCACTGATCAGCGCTCAGCGGGCACAGGACACCCACAAAAGCACCGTGGGTGTAAAAAAAATTTTAAAAAAAGACTCCACAGCACCCTCCAAAAAAAAAAAATTTAAAAAAACGGTACTCTTTACTTAGATGGGCGCCCGTCGTGGTGATCGCGGGTACATTTATGTCTGGCCGCGACGCGACCGACGCGATGCCCGCGATTTCCCATTGAAACCCATGTTAAACATGGAAATCGTGTCGGTCGCGTCGCGGCCGGCCATAAATGTACCCGCGATGCCCGCGACGCGATGCTCCCGATTTGCCATAGGAATCAATGTTAAAAGGCCCGATGGACACGATTTTCATGTAAAATGCCTCAATGGACCCGATTTGGCCATAGGAATCAATGTTAAATGGGCCACAGAGCCCAATTAAGCACAATTAACCCTTAAATGTCCCCCCCAATTTTTAACGCCACCCCACGATCCACGCCAACCCGAAGCGTGGCGAGCGCAGCGAGCCCGCGAGGGGCGGCGGTACGCGTCCTCTGACCTTTTCATGCCCTACTATCCACTAGGGCGTGGAGTGAGAATAGAATAGTGTGGCGAGCGCAGCGAGCCACCGAGCCCGAAGCGTGGCGAGCGGATGCGGATCCCTTCACAGTTATACGCGTCCCCTCGCGGGCTTCACAGGTGTCCGTGGCGACGCGGACACCTGTGAAGCCCGCGAGGGGACGCGTCTACCTGTGAAGGTATCCGCGTCCCCTCGCGGGGCTCGCTGCGCTCGCCGCGCTTCGGGCTCGGTGGCTCGCTGCGCTCGCCACACTATTCTATTCTCACTCCACGCCCTAGTGGATAGTAGGGCATGAAAAGGTCGGAGGACGCGTACCGCCGCCCCTCGCGGGCTCGCTGCGCTCGCCACGCTTCGGGTTGGCGTGGATCGTGAGGTGGCGTTAAAAATGTGGGGGGACATTTAAGGGTTAATTGTGCCTATTTGGGCTCTGTAGCCCATTTAACATTGATTCCTATGGCCAAATCGCGGGCATTGAGGCATTTTACATGAAAATCGCGCTCAATCAGCCTTTTTAACATTGTTCCCTATGGGAAAATCGCGGTCATCGCGGGTAGCAGATTTTTATGTACCCGCGATTTACCCGCGATGCCCGCGATGACCGCGATTTTTACCCCCGACGCCCGCGATTTCAATTTTAAAAAAAGACTCCACAGCACCCTCCAAAAAAAAAAATTTTAAAAAACTTCTGATGAGTCAAAGACAACAGGAATTTGATCCCCCCAAAAAAAATTAGATCAAAAATGCTGATCAGTGATGTACGTCACTGATCAGCGCTCTGCGGCCACAGGACACCCACAAAATCACCGTGGGTGTAAAAAAAATTAAAAAAAAAAAAACCCACAGCTCCCTCAAAAAAAAAAAACTGCTGATCAGTGATGCAACACTGATTAGCAGTGAGGGGCAGCAGGCACACAGCTGTGGGTGCAACCATGACAGGGTATATATATAAAAAAAAACCTGCACCCCAAAAAAAAAAATCTGATCAGTTAGTTTACACTGATCAGCACAAAAGGGGGGCAGCAGGGGGCAGCAGATACAAAAATTATATCACACAATTTAAATCTCTGACACAATGACGCTGCTGCAGCAGCAGCAGCAGCAGCACAAGTACCAGGAAGTCACAGCAGGAGCTGGCAGCACGGATGCCACCAACGCTGATCAGGTCAGTATAGACACAGATGGGCACGGAGACCGCTCTGCACGCTGTTCCTGACCGGAATGGCGGCTGCAGGGCTGTCTCTGTTATTTCATTTGAGGTGAAATGGCTGTGATTGGTCCGTCGGTCCGACGGACCAATCACAGCCTTTGGGGGCAGGTGGGGTGAGGTGGGGTGACCACCAGTGACACCCTTACACCCCGTGGTGATTGGTGCTGTACTTAACAGCACCAATCACCACCGATCCCTGTGTCACCGGCGAACGTTATTCGCCGGTACACAGAAAACGCTGTAATTGGCTGTTCACATTGAACAGCCAATCACAGCGATCGCCGATGGGTGGGGGCATCGCTGCCCCCCCTGGGCAATGAGGGAAGATGTCTGCTGTCAGGGACAGCAGACATCGTCCCTCTGTCACCGCGTCTATAGACGCGGTGACAGTTTAATGACATGACGTACATTTATGCCATGTGTCGGGAAGTACAACCCGACCATGACGTAAATGTACGTCAAATGTCGGGAAGGGGTTAAACTGTGTCTATGTCCACTGTGTTGACATTCAGTTAAAAAAACAGTGAAAAACCCCATGTCGACCTTTTGACTGTCGGCCTAGACATTGTCGAACTAATGACCTATCGAACTAACGACCTGTCGAACTAGTGACCTTTCAACCTAGAACCATGTCGACCTTTTCCCATGTCGACCTAGACCCATGACGACCTTTTCCCATGTTGACCTAATGGTGTCGACCTAATGACTGTCGACCATCATGCTGTAGACCAGCAAATGTTTTATTTTATTTTTAAACGGCGAGGGGTCCCCCCTCAAAAGGGAAACCAGCCTCTGGCTATTTGAGCCGTTCCTGGTTTCCTGAATAAGGGGAAAAATGTATGAGGGTCCCCCTGTATTTAAGAAACCAGCACTGGGCTTAATGCCCCGCATACTGGGACTAGTGGATCCCCAAGACCCAGCATGCAGGGGAGGCTTGCTGGGATTTGAAGTTCTACTGTTAAAACCAATGTCATTTATTATTTTTTTACACCAGGGGCAGCCTCGGGCTTCAGCCATGGACGGGTTAAGCCTTTGAGGGGTATCCCTTTATTCGGGGGATCCCCACTCCCCCAATGACCCCGCCCAGGGCTGAACAGCCATTGTTGTCATGTTTTGGCCATGGAACCTTATGTAAAAAGTGTCCCCCGGCTGTGGCATGACACTGCTGTGCAGGTTTCCAAAATACGGGAGATCCCAACTCCTTTTGCCCCCCTGTATTTTTGGAACCAGGACCGGTCCAAGGGGTATGTGTCATTGGGTCCACCAACTTAATACATTAATTAATACATTGGGTCGACCACTGAAGGTCACAGGTTTTAGGTCGACACAGACAAAAGGTCTTTTTGTCCCAAATGTCGACATAATCAACGTGGACACCATATCGGTGCATGGTGTCCCCTCGCAAGGTTCACTGCGCTCACCATGCTTTGGCCTTGCTACGATCAGCACACTATTATATTCTCCCTGCACACCCTAGTGGATGGTAGGGCATGAAATACCCCCTGACCCAATGACACATGCCCCTCTCTTCCTGACCATCGCTTTGTCCGTCTGTCTGTTCATCTATGCCGCACATTGTGCTCTGTCTGTCTATACCCCCATCCATCTGTCCTTCTGTGCCCACCTCCTATTCCACTATCCATAATATCCCCCATATGGTTCTCCATCTGTCATTCTATGCCCCCTCCCATATATCTGTCTGTCTATGCCCCCCCATCCGTCCTTCCTTCCATCTATGCCCCCTCCCATCTGTCTATATATGTCTCCTGCTCTCTGTTCTTCTGCACGTCTATGCCCCCATATGTTGCTCTGTCTGTCCACTTATCAATGTCCATTAATGTCCCCTTATGGTGCTCTGTCCATCTGACTGTATTCCCGTGTACGCTCCCATATGGTGCTCTGTCTGTTTATCCATCTGTCTGTCCTTCTACCCGTCTATGCCTCCATAAGGTGCTCTGTTGACTATTTGTCCGTCTATGCACCCATATGGAGCTTTGTCCATTTGTCCATCCATCTGTCTGTACGTCTACCTATCTGTGCTCCCATACAGTGCTCTATCCATCTGTCTGGCAATACCCCCATTCATCCATGCACTGGGTAGCCACTAGGGTGACCAACTCATCCCTTTAATCTGGGACACATATTAATTACACAGGTTCTGTAGCTGGCTTTCACCTGGTTTTAATCTGCCACACCTCAAGACTCCATTTCACCTGGTGCCACAGAACCTCTGTAATTAATATGTGTCTTGGATTAAAGGGATGAGTTGGTCAGCCTAGTAGCCACATGGATGCTCACTAGCTCCCTCTGCTGGTGCCTATGGTATGCAGAAAGCTCTCTGCAAGGAGAAGCAGTGCACCTGTCATGCCATGTACATCTGACATTTTATCACTTTTCAAGCTTAGTACATCTGGCCCTCTTTCCATCCATTTGTCTATTTATGCTCTCTTCTTCCCCCATACAGGAAGCTGTTGAGTCATTAGCATATTTTGGCAGGTCCACTTTGTCCAATATCGCAGTTGCCCATAGATACATTAAAAGCAGTAAGGAAAACTATCCTATGAATAAATATTTTGAAAATGTACACACAAATTAGAGGTAAATATACTTACAGTAAGTGCAGGTTTTTAGACCTGGAGATGTTGCCATAGCAACCAATCAGACTCTAGCTATACAATACACCTGGGTCCTGTAACTGGATGAGCCTGAAAGGTCTGAAACGATCTCACTACTAATTCCAGTAATGTTGAATTTGGTTTGTAAACAAGTTTCCATGTATTGCCTGGGGCCAGCACAAATTCCTGGAAAAGGAACACTGTAATTGAAAGGTGTCCAGTGGCAGAAAAGCAAAACTGCTCTGTAAAAACCCTGACAGTTTGGAGCTGTAAGTATAAAGCTGGCCATACATCAGAAAGATCGATCTTAAGATCGATTGCGCTCATGATTGTGTACAATTTCCCTTGAAATCCCCGGCAGTCCTTGGTGTTTTTTGGACACACAATCTACACACAATCCATCTTACAATCAGTCATACAATCCATCTGCTGTATGATTGTGTATACAAGATGTGCACACAATCTGCATACAATCCATCATACAATCAGTCATACAATCAGTCATACAATCCATCTGATGATTGATTGTATGATTTGTGTACACAAGATGTGCGCACAATCTGCATACAATCCATCTTACAATCAATTGAGATTGTATGATTGGGTACAATATCTTTCTGATGTATGGCCACCTTTAGTCACAGTTCTCTTCAGGGGAAGATGAATCAATCCTTCTAAAGGGACAGGGAGGAATGACTTGTGTATTACCAACTGCTACTTACTATATGCATAATGGTGTTTCTTAACACTGAATGCACTAATAGTTATGAGACAACTCATCCAATCATACCTGCCCCTTCCACAGAATGGGCAAATCATGGGGGTTAAGAAAGGGATCATTTGGATCCCTCTCTGGTGAATTCTGTGTAAGAAGCCCATAGGCTCCTATAAGCAATGCCTTCTATATATGCTGTTCCCTATTTGGCACAAGCTCCAGAAAGAGTTCCCTTCCTGAGCTTGGTGCATACCGCATACCTCCCCCAACATTGTAACAATGCTGGTTCAAAAAGGGTGTGGCCTCACAAAAGAGGGCATGGCTGTTTTCCGGCACAATGGGGGCATGGCCAACGCTATGTAAGCTGCTGACCATGCCCCCAATTAGCTTATGTTATTTTATAGACTAAATCTGGCCATACACCTAAATATTTATTGTCCGATCTGGCTGGTTGTGCCAAAAATCTGGTAATTTATGGGAGCAAACGATAGTTTGTGCATGTGCTTTGAAATACTGGAAAACTGACAAACACGGTCATTCGGATATTACCAGGTTTTTTGTTCCAACCAGCAAGATGGGACAATAAATCTTTAGGTGTATGGCCAGCTTAAGCTGGATAAATTATGAGCAAGAGCTGATTGGTTGCTATGGGCAACTTCCCCAATTTACCTCTCTCTCCTTTGGCCAGATGTATCAAGCTTGAAAAAGTGAAAAAATTGAGAGAATTGAACAGACAGCCAATCAGCTGCTAACTGCCATGTTACAAGCTGGGTTTGAAAAAATGACAGGTAGGAGCTGATTGGCTGTCTGTTTATCACTCTCCACTGTATCGCTTTTTAAAGCTTGATACATCTGGCCCTGAAAGATCTTCTAAATCTCTCCTTCATTCACATGTATGTACTGTATATTGTTGTATCTGGGTCCAGTCTAGATACCAGTACTGTTACCACAATCGTGTTATCCCCCTGCTATAGAACACTGCGAATATCATCATTGTGAAGTGGGGGTGGGGCTATGATGACACTATTCAAATTAAATTCCATCATCAAGCCACTTAGGAGAACCAATTTAGGGGGCAATTCAGACCAGCTCGCTGCAGGCCGAATTGTTTCCCCTGTCCGATGGTTGGAGTTTGCGCATGCATGAATATGTGCATGCGCAAACCCCAGTAGTGAACGAGTTTCACACTCGCCAGTCCGTTCACTCAGTGGTGGGCGGCAAATGGGCGAGCATGGGGTGGAAGCAGGGAATGCGTAGCATTTTACCCTTGCAGATGCAGGCGTGTTGTCGATGCCTGCTTGGGGCAGTCAGCTGATGTCACATGGCATCAGCGCCCGTCCACTTTTTGGCCATCTCCGTCCAGGATAAAAGTATTGACTTACTTGTATACACTAACGGGAAAAATATTAGCGACCATTAAATTAATTTATTTCTCCGTGCGGCAACAGGAAAGTGTATGTGTAAGCGTACACATCCACTCGCAAGCAAGGGAGCGGATTCAAGTGTCGGTGTGGTGGACATTCAGTGGGGCGGCGTTTATCTGTCGCTAGACTGCGAATACACGCAAACAGGCCTGAGTCACCTCCTTACTTGGGAGTATGCAAGTACTGTTTACTGATGTGTTGGTCCCAACTATAAACAATTAATTCAATATTTGTTCGGACAAGTAAAGGTCAATACACTGTTATTTACAAAACACACCAGTGATAATGGATGGACTGTGTGAAGAGTGCAGGAAGGGCAAGTGTGGGTAATTGCAAACAAACACAGAGTGACACAGAGACATGTATGCAACTGTCAATGCCGCATCATTTCCATGTGCCTGAGAACTGGGCATGGGTAAAAACCGGACGCGGACAAGACCCCAGAATGCCGGAATGGACATCAAACTAGAATAGCGCGCTGAACATAGCAAGCACGAGGGGACGTGGTACACTTTGATGGTGTCAATGTGCTGCACATGAGTTGTGCCCATGGGAACCCCCGGCGTTTCATGAGCATTCCCTTGAAAATGCTGGGCACTCCCATGGTAATTTGCTGGTGATGCGGGTGCCGGGGGTGGGCAGCTGACGTCACCGGATGTCAGCTGCCTGCCCTCTTCCCGTACAAGGGCACCACAGATGTATATCAACAGAGACTGACTTAGATTTGGGAGTGCTTGAGAAATCATTCAATAGTCAACGACCATTGAATGATTTTGCCCCGCACGCAAGCTGCGAATGGATGTTTATGCAAAACATCCATTTGCATATGTGCGGGGGAATTTGGCGTGCGTATGGTGGGCGGGTGTTCGTGCAGGCAGCTGGCATTTAATTGACTTCTGCAGCTTTGCGAGTCAACCAGAATGAGTGCCCTAATGTAACAAAACAACTGAAGCCTAACCAGTCTTTCCTTTCAAAAAAAGTCAGCTTGTGTTAAAATGAGAGAGCATAAACTAGAACGGTCCCCTTTTTGGAGTAATTTTGCATAGTAACTAAATACAGTTTATATACGTCATTTTACATAATAAATAATTGTTTCTAGAGAAGAAAGATAAATGATACAAACAAAGTGTAGAAATGTGCCAAGGTGCAGCCAGTCCCTGCAGCCACAGGTCCAAATGGGGGACCACTATGTAATCCTCACTTGACGATATTCCTAAACAAAAGTTGAATCTGTTGGCGCTGAACTTTGTTTGCCTCCAATTTCAATGAGTTTTCTCGTGATATCGGAAAATAAAAATATATAAAAAAAATGTGTAAATGACACAATAATTCAATCAATAGTAATAATATTACAAAGGGGAGCCCCAAGCTTCGTACCAAAACTCACACTGGGGTAAGTGCAAACGTGAACGTAAAGGTATCTTTAGGTCTTCCTTTAAATGATCACCAAATGTGACAATAATGGGCGATTATGGAAAGTGGTGTTTCTTTGTGACATCTACCAGCTTCTCCAAAGATCAGCAAATATACCAACAGAGGATAACCACACTGGATTTCACAAGGGGAGCGTACCGTACTCATTCAGGGCAAGTGTAACTTCAAGCACATAGAGGTTTCTTTAGGACCAGTCCACAATCAGTCCAACCCGTGGAATTATTACCTCATCAATATAAGGCAAACAAAGGAAAATAAATGGACTGGTCTCAGTAAAAATGTTTAATTAAAAAAGTCCAACTGTTTGGCCAATAGCCACAGATACAGCAAATCCAATACAAGTAAAGAAAGTGGATAAAAATATTAGCGCTCACACTTCTGCCTTTGTAATATTATTACTATTGATTGAATTATTGTGTCATTTACACATTTTTTATATATTTTTATTTTCCGATATCACGAGAAAACTCATTGAAATTGGAGAAAAACAAAGTTCAGCGCCAACAGATTCAACTTTTGTTTAGGAAGAAAGATAAATGAGTTTGTCTCTGAGACCATCCTGAGGCCACTGTATATTGCAAAATGCCATTTGAGTGAGATACTTTCTATAAAGCATTCTATATCTAGTCAGTGACATCCCGTTCTGTCCCCTTCCTATAATGAAGTCATTATGTGATCACTTGCAGCTTTTGGCAGACAGATGTTATTATCATTAGCACAGAACTGGCCTGCAGAATGCTGAAGAAGCAAAGTTTATAAAGCTACTTCCTAGTACTAAGGATATTCTCACTGTCTTTCTTCAGCTACAGTATGTTCTGCAGTTAAGATTCTGGAATGCTGCCATGTGATCTTATTAAAGCCAGAGGCAAATAGCTTGCCCTGACATGCGAACCCTCACTACGTTTTACATAGGACTTTAATCTTGCAGTAAAAACCTTAATGAATTTCCAATGATTGGTACATTTCTTGTGTACTCTTTATCTTACAATCTAAAGAGTTTGCCAAAACCTGTTATCAGGTACAGATGTTAGCTGAGCATGAAATATGAAGTTAATGATTTCTATGCTCTTCATAGAGCCTAAACAGGCTGTCTGGTGAGGAATGGGTGACTCTCTTCACTCCAACCCTTTCTTAAGGCCCATACACACTGGGCGATTTTGCCCAGCATGTATGGACAGTGATGATAGGGAAAATCGCTGGGCTGAAAATCGCTCAGTACATACACATTCAGTGATTTTCACACTGGCCAGCAATTTTCCCGGTGGTGAATGACTTTCTATAGCAGGACGGTATGGAAAGCCATCCACCCCATTGCTCATCTGCTGGTAACAACAGCAGGGTTGGGTGTGGTATGAGACTCCGACTGCCCGGAGTCAGACAGCATGGAGAAATGCAAAAAAGCCCCTTGTGGGCTCGCTGCGCTCGCCACGCTGCGAGCACGGTGGCTCGCTACGCGAGCCATCTATTCTATTCTCCCTCTATGGGTCGTGGGCCCCCACAAGGGAAAATAGCGGGTGGCCGTCGGGCACCCGGCTGTCAGCGTTTTGACAGTCGGGATCCCGACGTCAGGTAAATGACCCGGCTGTCGGGATCTCGACTGTCGGGAACCCGTCCGGCACCCGCAGGGTTTTGGTGGAGAATGAACACAGTGTTATGAGGCAGTAAAGTTGACTTTTACTATAAACCAACCCATTGACGTGCGGAGTGGTCAATGGTTGGGGAAGCACTGACTACTATCAGAGCCAGATTTACACACACACACACACACATACAGCATATATGGCTGCTACAGCAGTAAAACAATGGTTACAATAATATTGATAAGTGGAATACTTGTTGCTGACCCCAACTACTGGTCTTGCAAACCCAAGTATGAAATATTACTTGGAAAATACCTGGAACACTGCATAAATTGTGTGTAAACTGTGTTAGGTTTCATCCAATGTGTTTGCAGAGATCTAGAGATTTTGGACTCATTGGCCGCTGGATAGAGTATTTGCCTTTTCCATATGTTCTTTTCACTGATGTACATCTCCACTTAGTCCAAGTTTGGAATACTGAGTGGAACCATAGGCGTGCGCAGTACATTTTATTAGGGGGTGCACCGTCAAAGGGGGAGTGCGTAGCTCCATCTATTGGGCGTGTCTAACACCACCAATCAGGCGTGTCTTCCATCATCTATTGATGCTCGCTACAATATAAAACGTCTCTCAGCCACAACACAATCTCCTGCCTATATCAGTTATAATCCTCTAATTACTCTGTGTAACGGTAGATGCAAATACAGTCATAAACATACATGGATGATGCAGGTATGTAGTGATATGACAATGGTCTAGTACAAATAACAATGCAAACACACATAATTGATTGATGCTTCTTTAAATTGAATCTTGTTCTGTCTAGAGATCATCACCTAACAAAAAGTAGCATGAAGAGATGTTTGCAGCTCTATTTTTTATTCCCCATAAAGTTATAAGTGCCTGATTGATGGACATCCCTGATCTATATAATCTACTACATAATTCTGTCTTCATGGTCTAGCAGTAGAGATAGAATTGAGGCTGCGCTCCATCCTTTCCCTCCACTGTCAGTAGTATTATTGGCCATAGTGTGGCCTCATCCCCATGTCACCATGCTGAGGAAGATGATGCTTAGACTTAGATCTGGGTTAGGCTTAGGCTGCAGGTAAAGTTAGGATGGGGTAAGCTGGCATTATCCTATAGAAGCCTATTGTCTTATTTCCACATCCATGCCGTTGGAGGGATCTGATCAGATCCCTCCTAAAATCCGCCGCTGTGTCCTTGGACTCCCGGGTCATGAACCAGGAAGTGCAGGGACCGGAGTGCATTTCAAAGAGCAGCTCTACAGAGCTGTCATTTATAATACTTATTGCATATGTTAGTAAATATGTGATTAATATGGTCATGATGTGCGGTGAGATGTACACTGCAAGAGATTGGTACATCCCGTACCCAATTAGCTGTCTCTGATGACAGAGCTGAAGTCATTAGCATAAAAAAATTTAACAAAATCCCCATTAATTCTATTATAATATTATGTGGAGACAGGGATGTTGTTACTCGCACAGGACCCTCATTTTATTTGAGGTGAGCTACCACTGGACAAAATTGGAATTAGATAGTTTCAAAGGAGAAGGAAGAGAAAGGTTTGTCGCTGGTGTGGTGCACCTATAGAATCTCTTGGGGTAAAATATAACCTTTATTGGTACATTTAAAACTTGCGAAATATGTAAAAACACACAAAACATAGTATTAATAGAGTGACTACAGGAAAAGAATAAGTGTGTTAAAATTCGGTGTCTTCCTGGCAACGCACCTTTGGATGATATATGTATATAAACGTTTAATTCACAGGTTTATTGGTTGACACTTAATAATAAATAATAACTGTTCATGCACTGCACTTGTCTTAAAACAATTTGTATAGTGCCAACATCCCGTCCCCAATTAGCTGTCTCTGATGACAGAGCTGAAGTCATTACCATAAAAAAATTAAACAAAATCTCCATTAATTCTAATATTATATTATAAATGAATGTTAATAAGTAAATGACATGTCTATTATGTGCCAAAGATCTGTGATATATTCTGTAACCTTACTTTTCTACCATTGTTTCTTCCTTTCATTTTTCCTACAGTATGTCCTTTTATTTTATCCTTCCCATACTTCCTTCCTTCAGTTCCTTTTTCAAACATCCTATTACTTTATCACAACACAGCCATATGATGTATCTGAGTCAGCTACTTTTTCATTTTGGTCATTAAGATCTGAGACTGATTACTTCACATAGTTACATGCATGACATACAGTAGACATATTGTAGTAATTCAATTTGCTGCACAGTTTAGCTTTAGCTACACCGGAAACCTCTACATATTAGAGGCACAAAACTTAGAGATCGCTAGCATCTCTGTAAAGCAGGGGTTCCCAATCTTTTGTCGAATCACGGCACCCTAGAGTATCAGAACTTTCCCAAGGCACCCCTAGGCCCCAAAAAATATCTATAAAATGAAGTAGATTGGGTTTATATGAGCTTCTTAGGTTCAGTTATATGTTAAAGGGCAGGATTTGCTTCTTATTGTACACATATTTTATGATTGGCAGCCACCAGCACTGGTTTTGTCCATAAATAATTAAACATAAATAATTTTAATTGGACCTGGACTACCAACCTGTGGCACCACAGCAAGAGTCTCGAGGCCCCCAGGGAGCCACAGCACACAGTTTGGGAACCACTACTGTAAAGGATTCATATATTTGCATAAACTGAGATGTGTTTTCAAAGCTAAAAGGAAACTTGAACTCTGCTAAAGTACTGAGGGTGTGGCCAAATCAGATAGACACATCCACCCCTGCAAAAAACAGTATTTACTGGCAATGCAGGCTTGGCCCGGAATGCAGACCCGGAGGGCTGAGGTGGGCTGGCGAGAGAGGCTGCTGCAGCGCTTGTTCCCTTGTATTATGTGTCCCTGCTGTTGCATTGTGGGGGGAGGGGCAGATCTGGCCCTAGGACTGTGTAATTAGTATACACTCTCCCCTCCTGACACTCCTTATTGAGAATGATAACAGTACAGATAGTGGTTTCTAGTCTTACCCCCTTTATATGTATTTTTACAAGTATAATAATTAATGTTGCACCTGATTACATGAATTTTACCCCACAAGTTTCTAGTGTCACAGGGAAGTATCAAGAGAGGGGGAGGTCCAGGCCCATCCAGCAGAGCATTAGCCTCTGGACCCTAGGGATACTACGATACCCAAGCATTGTCTAGTGCGCATAACTGTAAAATTGGCCATTATACAATTTTCCTGGTTATTTTTCTATTCCAAATGTGTGATGCTGATGCTGATGTTGGACTCTGAAGGGTAAGTATTGAAAAAATGGATGTAGGCTGTGGGATTCCCTAGATGCCATGGGTCCCCGTGCACCATACACACTGCACCCATTATAGATACACCAGTGCCTGGATACATGCCCTTTACCACTCTAGTTTCTATCCACTCTTGTTTCTTGCATCGCCAATGCTAGTTTCTTGTCTCACCACTGTTTACACGCTAGTTTCCTGTTTCACCAATGTTCACATGCCTATTACCACACTAGTTTCCAGTGTCAACACTGTTTACATGTATTTTACCATCGTAATTTCTAGTGTTACACATGTTTACATATGTTTTAGCGGGATGCAGTTAAAATCCCGGCGTTCAGAATCCCGACGCCGGAATCCCGACCGCCGAAATGCCGACACATTCTCCCTCCTGGGGTGTCCACGACACCCCTGGAGGGAGAATAAATTAGTGTGCCGAGCGTAGCGAGGCACCGGGCCCGCTGCGTGGCGAGCGCAGCGAGCCCGCAAGGGGGGGCGATCCACGTCCCCCCCTTGTCGGCATTTCGGCTGTCGGGATTCCGGCGTCGGGATTCTGAACGCCGGGATCCCGACCGCCGGGATTCAATACTGAATCCGTTTTAGCACATTACTTTCTAATTTGAGGGGTTTCATATATATAACTACCTAGCAGTCAAGGGGGCAATTTTAAAGTTTTGAGGTACATCTAGAACCCCCGTAGCTTTATAACTTTATGCATCATGAAATTAATTTAAAAATAATCTTTACACTATTTAATATAAAAATACCATAGGACATATGTAATAGGGTGTAAGTTTGCTGGAGCTTTTGGGATGTTGACCATTCTCTGACATTTTTTTAAGCAGCAATCATTTACAAAGCAAAACCAGTTTGGTTTTTCAGCTTTGAAAAAGTACAACAAAACGTGCTAGCTGCATGTCTTTTATCCCACGTATATATCTTCTGTTCGAACCATACCCGGGCCAATATGGATATGCTCTTCATCTAGGACATCCTTTGGCTTTGGATCAATGCTCCAGCAGACCATGAAACTGGTGAGAATCCATTACTAAGTTTATGGACAATACTATCTGAATCCTCCTGTGATGAATTATATGACTGTTATATGCTTAACTGTGCCACGCACTTCTGACAGCCGCACTGTAGCGGAGTCGAGACCCGGTAATAAAGTATCAGCCACTTTATCACTTCACCAAGCTTAAGTTATCTGCCCCACACAGGGCAAGAGATATTAAGGAAATGCTGAATAAACAGGAAAGTCTTGAGTCTGTTTTTGTAGGATTTAAGATGGGAAGCCTATTTTTCTGTGTGGGGAAGTCAGTTCCAAAGAGTCAGAGCCACATGGCTAGAAGCTTGAATTACCAGATGAATTATAGGTGATTCTAGGTTCTGCTAAAAGCCCTTCATACACAGATCACAGCAATCGAGCAAGGCAGTTTGGTTTTAGAAGCTGCTTCAGGAATTTATGTCCCTGGTCATGTAGGGCTTTGAAAGTCAGTAAGCCAATCTTGAAAATGATTCACCATCTAACAGGTAGCCAGTGAAGGGAGTTCAGATGGGTGTTATGTGACTGAAACGGGGTGGTTGGTTCACAGCCTGGCAGCTGTGTTTTGTACCAGCTGTAAGCAGCATGATTCTTTTGCTGAGAGAACAAGGTATAGGACATTGCAGAAATCCAATTAAAATTAAACTTATTCATGTATGACTTTTGATATTCAGAGGGAATTAACAAAGGCAAATAAAACTGTTATGATCCAGAGAGGGAATAGCGGAGTTGACAGGGCGACGCAAGCTGAAAGGACAAGATATTCCGGAATGGTGATACCCGGCATCCGTCTTCTGGACTGTTGCTCTGGTATACACAGGTGTAAGACTTACAGAGGTCACCATCAGGTATTGTCTATAATAGCCACGTTCCCATAAGGCTTTATATGCATACCGGTACTTGGATGCCACCAGGTCTTATGCTACTGGTGCCAGTGTAAGCTTACCCCCTAGTGACCAGGACAACTGTTGGTATTTAAGAAGAGCGCACAGAAATATAAATGCTACACTACACAGTACTACAAGGTGTATAGTGGTGAACGAAGGCCTATAAATGAGAACAATTACTTATAGGAACAAAACAGGATATGTAAATCAGGTGTGTGGTAACAATTCCTAAAACTGCCAGATAGCAGCATATAACAAAATGTAGGTAAGGATAGAATGCCACTAAACAGATCGTCAATAAATCTTGTAAACAGAATAATTTTATCAGATACTGTGTGGTCTTCAAAGAACATACGTTTCTCTTCTGAGAACATAAATACATTAGCGTAGCTTGGGGCTACGTGGCTACCCATTGCACAGCCTGATTTTTGTTCGAAGAATGCCCCGTCAAACATAAAGTAATTTCGCTCCAGAGTGAGTTGTAACAACTCTATGAAGAGATTGTGGTCCAATTCTGAAATGTTTTTTCTTTGAAAAATTCTCTCATGGTGCGTAGGCCTGCCCCATGTGGGATTGATGTATACAAACTGCGTACATCGAGTGTTGCCATGATGGTACCTTGAGGCAATGTTGGCAGGTTTTGTAAACGCACCAGGAAATCTGTTGTATCTCGTATGTATGTCGGTTGTTTCTATATTAGCGGTTGTAGGTGGTATATTTAGCAGTACCTGGGATTTCCTGATATAAGGGTTTCCATTGCAGAGTCACCTTGCTCTCGATGGTGGAATATCTACCTGAGTGATAGGCTAGGGGTGTTATAGTATAGGGACCATTTGAACCTTTTAATAGTCTGCTATGCTCAGAAAGCCTCTATGCTACTACCTGTGATACCAACTGAATGAATCTAACCTGCTATGCTGTAACCTGCTGCTGAGAATAAACAAGAAAGTCATCATCGGAGACCCTGTGTTTGTTACAATATATATATACATATATATATCACACTCTGGCAAAGTGGCACTAACGTCACTGGAACAAGGACGACATGTAGTCATACGTCTTCATCAACGTTTCGGTATTTTATTGATACCGTCTTCAGGATATATATAGCTGCCCACTAAAACAAGTAGAGGCAATACGGCGGACTTGAAAATAAGGTTTAATGTGCAATGTTTCCGACGCTTCGGGCCAACAACCACCCCGTCTTCAAGGTGTGCAAACAAACAAGTGAAAGCCAAAAAAAACATACCTTAAATACAGATGAGTGCTCCAAAGTAAGGCCTGTTTTCAGGTCCTAGCCGGCGGCGTCTGACGTAAAATCTAGTGATGTTAAACTGGGGCGGGTATTGCCTTGCAGCGTCCATTGCCCGGTGACGCTAGAAGCGTCCTCATGTAGTCATGACTACCGGTGGCTGCAGCCTGGGAAATACAGGCTCAGATCAGATCACTCAGCACACAGCGCTGACACATTGCTGTGTGCTGAGCGATCTAGCACTGCTAAGAACGCTCAGCACATCTCCCCGTGTGTAGGCCCCTTAAATTATCACTGTTTATTATTGTTAGCTAATTTAGTGCGTGTAGAGCCCCTGTGAGAGATAGATAGATAGATTGATTAAACCAGGCATATCCAAACTGTGGCCCTCCAGCTGTTGTAAAACTGCACATCCCAGCATGACTTGCCATAGTTTTAACATTTCCTAATAGCAAAACTGTGACAAGGCATGATGGGACATGTAGTTTCACAACAGCTGGAGGGCCATAGTTTGGACATGCCTGGATTAAACACATACATATACAGTACTGTGCAAAGGTCTTAGGCAGGTTCGGAAGAAATGCTGTAAAGTAAGGATGCTTTAAAAAACAGATGTATTAATAGTTTAGTTGTATCAATTAACAGAGGCTCAGGATGAGAAATGATGCACAGATAGTTGTTGCTAAAGATATTTTTGTCCTATGAAATCTGGCTTTATTACTTATTAGTCAAAAAGCCAGAATAGTCAGGAATAATAACTACTAACACATTTTTGGACTGCACTGCTCAGTGAGCAAATATTTAAAACTGACAAAAGCCACAAGCCTGGACTCACTGTAATTAGATGCCGGGCGGTCCAACTTCTGCCAGGCTACTAGTCTCCATTGGGGATGGGGGTCACCTCTCACGAGGACTGGGTAAGCTGCCTCCTCTTGCTGCAGCAGGTGCCCCGACGCGCTGTGTGATTGCGCGCAGAGGAGAGGGAGGGGGAGGTTGGCGATGGCCCCGGTCAGGTCATGGTGAGCATGACGTGACGGAGGTTGCGTAAGAGTGCGTGCTGCGCGGGCATGCACTAATCTGCAGGCAGGGCGGAAGTGCTGTTATAGCGGTCACGGCGGGTATGATGATTCAATGATCAGATTCAGCAGCTGCAGTAGTAGTAGTACTAAGGCGACCAGCGGGACTTGGGGGGTGGCCAGTGGGTGCTTATGAATTTCCGTGGATGCTCAAGCCCTTGAGCACCCACAGAATCAGCACCTATGTCTGATGGTACTGCATGATGGATATGTACCTGCCTGTAATTTTCAGCATTGAGGACACCACTATGTCTATGGTACTCAATGTTGCCCATTTGTGCAAGCTTCTTCAAGAGAACTTGAACAGCATATCTTGAAACCTCAGTCTGCTTTAAAATCTTTGCCTGGGAGAGACCTTGCTGATGCAGTATAACTAACTTGTGTCTTGTTGCTATGCTCAGTCTTCCCATGATGTATGACCAGTCTTTCACAACATCACCTTTAAAGCAGAGTTTGGCTGTTACTTGCCCAGTTTTAAACCTCCTACACAACTGTTATTGTTTTAGTTAATGACGGTGTTTGAACCTACATATGAAAATAATGATCATTTTCACCTGTTTGGTTTGATTGATTAATTGTACATTTGACTATAATCCTACTGACCTTGTAAAATTGTACCTAAAAGAATTGATACAATCTTGAAGGAAAAGTGTGGTCATAACAAATATTGATTTCATACATATTTCTATACTGTTCATTTTGCAATTGTTACTTGTTTAATGCAATTTAGTTAATGTGGTCTTAGGATCAGCCAAGACAGTGGCTAGGTGGGAGAAGCAGATTGGGGGTAGAGTACTCTTAGGGCGAAATGTAATAGGGTGCGATTTTTTAGACATGTGCGATTTTTGGTCAAAAACGGCCGAAATCGCACATTTTCCGAAAATCGCACATTTAATAGGTTGAAAATCGCGGTTAAAAAAATCGCACTTTTTACCGCGAAATCGCACTTTTAGAAGTGCGATTTTTAGTCACATTTCAATTCGCATCCAGATGTTTTCCCAGTATAAAGTATACAACTCGCAAATGTAATAGGGTGCGATTTTTGGTAAATGTTACCAAAAATCGCAAAAAAAATAGACCAGTTTCTGACAGGCGAATTTGACAGAACCATGCACAGATCATTGAGATCTGTGCATGGTTCTGTTAATAAAAATGTGTAAAAGTGTTTTTATAAAAAAAAAAACGGCGTGGGGTCCCCCCTCCTAAGCATAACCAGCCCCGGGCTCATTGAGCCAGACCTGGTTCCAAAAATACGGGGGGACAAAAAGCATAGGGGTCCCCCGTATTTCTGAAACCAGCCCCGGACTCTTGGACCGGTCCTGGTTCCAAAAATACGGGGGACAAAAAATCTGGGGGTCCCCCGTATTTTGAAACCAGCACCGGGCTCCAACAGCCCGCGGTGTCATGCCACAGCCGGGGGACACTTTTTATACAAGGTCCCCCGGCCAAAACATGAGCACCGTGGCTGGTCAGCCTTGGACGGGGTACCTGGAGGAGTGGGGACCCCCCCAATAAAGGGGTCCCCCCCCCCAGGCTTCACCCGTCCAGGGCTGAAGCCCGGGGCTGTCACCGGCGTCCGTGGCCAGTGGACGCCGGCCTGATAGGGTTAAATCCATCATACATATCATTACATTGCTTTTTACCGGCGAACTACAAGTGCCAGCAGACCTCCCCCGCATGCTGGGACTTGGAGAACCACAAGTCCCAGCATGCGGGGCATTAATGGGCCCGCTGGGACTTGTAGTCCACCTGTAAAAAGAATGTTTATAAAAAACACACACACAGAGAAGTAAAAGTTTATTACACACACACACCTCACTTTTACACCAGCGTTACTTACCATTCCTGGATCCAGCGCTGGTCTGGCTGCTTTACAGCCGGCTCCCCCCGAACTGACAGGCAGCGGGGAGAACCGGCTTTCTCCGTTGCTTCTAACAGCTTCTGTAGCGCTGTCCGAGTGCTACAGAGGCTGAGAGCGTGATTGGCTGAGCTACAGTATGCGTCTCCATGGAGACGCATAGCTCAGCCTCTGAGCTATGCGTCTCCATGGAGACGCATACTGTAGCTCAGCCAATCACGCTCTCAGCCTCTGTAGCACTCAGACAGCGCTACAAAAGCTGTTAGAAGCAACGGAGAAAGCCGGTTCTCCCCGCTGCCTGTCAGTTCGGGGGGAGCCGGCTGTAAAGCAGCCAGGCTTGCCTACCCTCCCGGAATGGCCGGGAGCCTCCCGGAAATCGGGTCCTTCTCCCGGCCCCCCGGGAAGGTGGGCAAGTCTCCCGCATTCTGGGATTTGCCCCGCTCCATCCTTGCCCGCTGGTTAAAATTACATGAAATCGCGGGTCCGCGGGGAGGGGGCGGGGCTTAAATGACGCGATCGCGGCATTTCGCGTCATTTCGCGGCATTTAAGCCACGCCCCCTCCCTCACGGCCCGCAAATCACGGAGGTTTCCGTCATGGGGGGCGGGGCCAAGTGATGTCAGCCTTGCTCCCGCCCCCCTGATGTGTTGCCTCTCCGGGCTTCTCCCGGAAAGGTGAAGATAAAAGTAGGCAAGTATGAAAGCAGCCAGACCAGCGCTGGATCCAGGAATGGTAAGTAACGCTGGTGTAAAAGTGAGGTGTGTGTGTGTAATAAACTTTTACTTCTCTGTGTGTGTGTTTTTTATAAACATTCTTTTTACAGGTGGACTACAAGTCCCAGCGGGCCCATTAATGCCCCGCATGCTGGGACTTGTGGTTCTCCAAGTCCCAGCATGCGGGGGAGGTCTGCTGGCACTTGTAGTTCGCCGGTAAAAAGCAATGTAATGATATGTATGATGGATTTAACCCTATCAGGCCGGCGTCCACTGGCCACGGACGCCGGTGACAGCCCCGGGCTTCAGCCCTGGACGGGTGAAGCCTGGGGGGGGGGACCCCTTTATTGGGGGGGTCCCCACTCCTCCAGGTACCCCGTCCAAGGCTGACCAGCCACGGTGCTCATGTTTTGGCCGGGGGACCTTGTATAAAAAGTGTCCCCCGGCTGTGGCATGACACCGCGGGCTGTTGGAGCCCGGTGCTGGTTTCAAAATACGGGGGACCCCCAGATTTTTTGTCCCCCGTATTTTTGGAACCAGGACCGGTCCAAGAGTCCGGGGCTGGTTTCAGAAATACGGGGGACCCCTATGCTTTTTGTCCCCCCGTATTTTTGGAACCAGGTCCGGCTCAATGAGCCCGGGGCTGGTTATGCTTAGGAGGGGGGACCCCACGCCATTTTTTTTTTTACTTTTTTTTTTTTGCACAAAATCGCATTTATGAAAATGCGCACATTTTCATGACTGAAAATGCGCACATTTTCATGACTAAAAATCGCGGCAAATCGCATTTTTTGCCGCTAATTCGCATCTCATTACATATGCGAATTCGCGGCAAAAAACGCGATTTTTAAAGGTGCGATTTCTGGCGAGTTTGGAACTCGTCCAAAAATCGCACCCTATTACATTTCGCCCTTAGACTTTAAACTGCTCTGCATAAGTGCGAGGCAAGTGGTTAAAGCAATACTATAAACCCGGGAACCTCAAACTATTTTGCTGTGGGACCCCATCAGACAATAAAAATAATTACAGGACCCCAGCAAGTTACTGCAGAAGATCATCACATCACATGTGTAATCAGCAGACAGTACTTACATGAGTTTGAAGACACTCAGGAGCCCAAGGTGTGCTCCCTACCACCAGTGCTGTGCCTAAACACGTGCAAAGGGGGCCGTGCGATCGAATGGGCTTATCTAACTACAAAAAAACAGAAAACGTGAAAAAGTGCACGAACGTGAAGAAGAAGAGAAATAAATAATAAAGAGGACCCCAGCCAGAAGGCCGGGGTGGGGGTGTGAAAAATTGTCCTACCCCATCCAAAAGGACGAGGTAAGGACGTGAAGCGCTAACCTAGAGGGAAGTGCGCAGTGCTAGTGCTTACTAGTGCATGGTGATTTTGGGATCACCCGTGCATGTTCGGCACCCCCGAGTTTCCCCGGGGGCACAGTGCAGCCTCGGACTCCAAGCAGCCGACCGATCAGCGTCCGACCAAGTGTTTCTCTGCTCCCATCATAGGGCACTTTCCAGCCCCTGGCATGGGAATGGGTACTCCACTGGGCTTTTCGACTGACTCCCTTAGGGGCTGCGACCCCCTCGGAAGAGCAATCTACTCAGTCTCAGTGTTTCTCCGATCCCAAGGTTAAGGTACTAAGCTGGGCCTTTCGCGGTCTCCCCATCAGAGGCTACGAACCTCTGGAACAGGAGCCATCTACTCAGTCCCAGCCTTTCTCCGCTCCTTGGGAATGGATACTAGACTGAGCCTTTCGCTGTCTCATCCTTCGGGGGCTACGAACCCCGTCAAGAGAGTCAAACGACTAGGCCCAGAGTTTCTCCCCCCCTCTCACCAGTGGGTTTACGGAAACAACACACCTCCTACCACTGGCAGAGGTGAAGGTACTCAGCCAGACTTTTCACCACTCCCAGGCAAAAAAGAGGGGTCCCACACCCTCCGCCCATCAGAGCAGCTACTCAGTCCAGCCTTTCTTTATTCTCTGCCAGAGGCCAGTCCATACCCACTGATAAGAACAGATACTAACATGGCGCAGCAGCATTGTGGAGTCTAAAATAACAGACAATTCAACAGATTTTCCAGAAAAGTCATCAGCCTGATGGTCAGCAACATGGAGTCACGACCCCATGCTGAGCAGGTCGGGACCCACTTTGGGGTCAGGATCCACAGTTTGAGAACCACTGCTATAAACTAAGATATTTGTTCCTAAGGAGAAACCTGCAACTTCATTTAACTCCCTGCTCTGAAAGAAAACAGAGGGCTTGATGGGAGGTGAGTGGATGCAGACTTGTGAGTGGTCCTCCTGTTCACCTCTCCACAACAGTTCAAACAAAAATGATGAGAAAAAGAATAATTTTGTTCTTCCATTTTACAGAATTTGTATAGACCTGATAACATTGACTCCGGTAAGGGAGGTGGGCTACCTTGGGAATGTAAAAATACATTTATGCACTAATTAGGCAAAATATATTGCCATAAAAGAACAAAACATTTGGATACAAATTACAATTTGCACTACCCAAACACAAAATGGCATATTAGAGCATTTTTTATAGACCAAGAAAACAAGTTACAGTGGTGATTCAGGTTCATGTTTAAAAAATACGTTATTAATGGCATCCTGCAAATACAAAGGAAATGATCTGTAGGTTGAAATGTATTTTTATCAGCAGATATATGTGGTTACTACACTGTAACAGGGTCATAAGTATTATGCTGACATGTTGGTAGGTAGATCTTATGATTCATTAGCACATATCAGTTTCTTTTACTGATTTTGTCATTATAGTCACACCCATGTTCTACCACATACACAAAGATATACAAAGACAGGAGATAAAATAGGTTACAAGAACACACACATTTAATCATAAAGTGCAAACAATTCCCTTTGTCTGCTACGGTACGGACACCTTCTATGTGCCTTAGGCTGATATTAAACAAGATATCTGTCACTAGAAATCTTTTCTCAAGAGAAAGCTAAATATATTCTCCTCTCAGTTACATAGATAAACACAGAGTGGCATTTAAATCTTTCACAATCTTTTTTTTTTTAATTATAGAAATATATCACAAAAGAAGTGTATGTTTTTTTAGGACACGAACCAGATAAATTCCATGAAAAACCTTTAATATTTTGTCACCTTTAGATAAGCGTAAAACGGTACTACCATTTACGGAATATACTTCACGAACCTGCCCCTTGCCTTAAGGTTCCAACACCTGGGCCAACGAGCGTTCTGAGCAAAGCTACTTCGCTCAGAACGCTCGGTCTCTCTCAGCACACAGCGCTGCAGAGCGCTGTGTGCTGAGCGTGGTGTCAGGGTCAGTGTTCTACACTGAGAACACTGGCCCCAACTGATTAATAACCTGCATTAATGTTACTAATCGCCGTCGGATACAGAGCAGCGGTGCCAAGCATTTAAATCGTTGTGTGGTCTACACAAACACACAACAATTTACGTTTTCAGGCAGAGTTTTTGCTGTTACATGTCACAGAGGGGCAGATTTCAGAGCTGTCCTCATGCCCTCCAATCATCTCAATTGGAGGGGGATTGGGAGTTATTCCACTGAGTCATTTAATGGAGCAGGTGCCTCCATGGCATGAAAAATGGTTTTTAACTGGTAAATATACCCATCACGTGTATGGCAACACCCATCAAAGCTTGGCAACACTCGCTGTGACATGGTCATGCCCCAGAATGCAGCAGCAATGCTTACTCTGGGATTATGAAGTAGGCACAAAGTGATTTCAGTGCAGCTTTGAGAAATGAACATAAGTGCGAAGCTACCTAGGGGAGTACAGCTGCTATGGTTCCCGCAACGTCCTAGCTATGCCCCCTGAGTGTATGTGTACAAGTATGTCAACATGTGGGGCTTACAGGTTTCCAAAATTGGAAATTAACTTTTTTATAAAGAGAAACTGGAAGTAGGTCCTATATCTAATTGCAGGTTTGGCACCACAGTGAATCCTAGCTATCACTGCTGTATATGGAATGATTATTAGTCACCGTTTTAGTTCAGCCGACACAATCCTATTTTATAGAGCTCCGTGAATACCTTGTTACTTGTCATATAGACAGAATGATTTGTACGCAATAAAGAATACAGCAGGTTTATATTGTGTGCTGTAATCCAAGGTGTAGTTGTTGTTTCTGTTGCATACTCATAGCCCTGACCTGTAAATAAAATATAAAGATATTGTAACCTTATGTCCATTATTATAAGTGTTAACTTGTAATGTGTAATGCAATGTGAGCGCGTTTATGGTGAAGATAGGAGTGTTGGAGTCGCTTAGCTTGCCTGGTGCATAATGCACGAGTCAGTCAGGGATAGTACTGACTCGTGAAGGAGAGGATACCTGCCGTTAATACACGCGGAAATACTGGACTGGGACAGCGGGTATAAAAGGGGGAGAAACAGCGGAGCAAACACAACTTCTCACCAGCTCATCTCACCTGTACCAGAGCGGAGACAGCGGCAGTATAGCGGCAGCGGAGACAGCAGTGGCCGGCACGGAAAGGGTAAACAGCGGCAAGAGTAGCAGGCAGCAGCGGCGGCAGAGGCTGGGTCTCTAGCGGAACTTCCCTATAGGCGAGGGACTGGGAGCCGCTTAGACCCGACGCTGGTAAGCTTACCCTCCCATCGTGGGGGAAGCGGAGCCCAGTGAAAGTGACAGACCGGAGCCCAGCTGCATCAGCATCACGCCGGAGCGCAACTGCTTCACCCACGCGCCCCAGCCGGAGAAGAACCGAGCAGAGCGGCGCTACTGTAATCAGACAGCGGCGAGAGGCTGGAGTGAGCTGTTCACGTGCCCAAGCTGCCGGAGGAGGACGTCGCAGCGGTGCCACTCTGCCTGAAGCGCACACTGCCACACGTAGCTCAGAGCCAGAAAGCAACCAAGCTGACAGAGCTGACAGGGGTGCGCCCAATCACAGAGCAGCGCTGAGAAACACCGCTGAAGAAACAGCTGACGGTTAACCCCTCGCAGCCTGGCCGTGAACTCCAAGTAGAGAGACTGGACACCTAACTGGTGAGAGCCTATTATATACATTTATTATATTTCTCCCATCTACCTTATACGCCCGCGCTAAGGATAAGCGTTTAACCCATATACTACCTACCCATAGTGGTGACTACTCAGGAACTATCCACCCTATGACTTTGACTATCTAACAAGAGTCAGAATAACTTTCACTAGCGATATTGAACACGGGCCCCAACGCGCGCCAACATAAGAGCTCATACTTACTGAACTGTGCAATTGAGTATATATCTGGCCAGATATAATATATAGAGAGTAGGATATTTGCATACAGTATAAGGCTATGTTGTGGGGAATTGGGTATTATTGGGGAATATAATAACTAGGAAGGAAAAAGGGCATAGGTACTCAGAGTAGGGAGGTTAATAGTTAGACTATAATTGATTAAAGCGTAAGTAGGTGTTTGTATTTGTAACCTATGTATCTGAATCTTTGTAATGCTTTTAATGTGTATGTATAATATATGAAATATGTATATGAATTTGGGTGTTATTGAACCCTTGTCAGCATACTTACTTCGACACTGAATCCGAGGGATATAGATCCTTTAAGGCTGTAAAGAAGAGAGAAAGGTAGAGTCAGTCCGAGTACCATAATAGGTCAATAGTGATTTCCTAAGCTACACTATAAACAAGTTTAGGTGGAGGCACTTCGCTAATAGAATATCGTTACCCATTACTGAGGGTTACAATATTATGGGGTGATGCCGAGATGGAAGCAGATTGGAGCACATTATACAAAAGCAATGTGTATAGGAACATGATGATGAAGATGTGTATTCTACTTCACTTGTCATGCTGCTATGGGCAACCAATCAGATCCTGTCTACTATCTTCTAGAGGATGCTAAATAAATAAGAAGTAAATTCTGATTAGTTGCCCATAGCATTTCCCCCAGAGTGTTTATGCCGACATGCAGAATTGTGCATACCTCGAGATATGACTGCTTCTGTGGGGAGAGCATATGTGTCTGGATTACAAGTGATCATCTTGAGTGTGCAATTGCACATTCTATAGTTGGTGGAAAATATATACCTGTGCACAGGAGTCTTTCCGCTACTTTCTCTTCCGGAACGTCCTGGAGGCTCCTAAAAATCAGTTTGCCCTGCTGGCCACCTCAAAAAGTGGCCAAGTCTCCCTGAATCTGTTTGCCCCACCACTTACCCTGATGATGATACCATTTGTGCTGCTGAATCGCATAATTGTAGCATGCCCTCCACTGTGGGATCAGGGGTGCTGAGTGGGGTAGAGAAGATACTTACTCACCTATGTCAGCTACTGGCTTAGGTGATCCCCATATCCCCCTGTGGTACCGGAAAGCTAGGTGCAATAGGAAACAGGCTTCCCATCTAACACATAGCACAGATTAGCATGGAACTCTAGCTACAGACCCACAAGACAGAACAGGTCAGTGCGATTGCATTGTTGCCACCTTGGCGTAAAACAGCCATTTCACGCAAACAAGATCCGACAAAGGTCTCATAGTAAGACAGAGATAGGCAAAATGGCTAATTCACTTCCGTGCATACACTATGCCCTAATACTCTTTGAGAAATTGATGTATCCAACTTAGTCCCATTATCTGCATCTGTTGTATGCTGCTTATAACATGCAATGCTTCATACACTTGTGCATTAATATCATAGGCTATTTAATTACTTATATTATTGCTTGTAAAAGTCCTCTATAAACATTTAATAAGCATTTTGCAGTAAAACAACTTTAGTACAGTTTTGCAATAACATTTGAGATCATTATAAATCAGAGCTGTCCAACTGGCTGCCCACAGGTCAAAGGTGGCGGTCTAACATTCCGGGGGAACCTTACAGCCTCCAGTGTATTATGTTACAGCTCTATGGATTCCATGATGTAAATATAGCTTTGCTTCCCTGCTGACTAAACTAGAAGGATCTTTTTATCTTTAAGTCATCGTAATGATCATAAGATAAGTTGTATGTTATGCAATTTATATAAGTACATTTCACCCATTGTTTTTTGTTTGTTTTTTTCTATATAAAGTGTCCGGTAGTCACCTAAAGTTTAAAAAGCTTCAAGTTGACACAAGATCTATAGCAGCTTCCGCAATCTGTATAATCAGAAGCTTATTTTATTTATGGCTGAGATGGTTTCATTGATTTCCTCCTGTTTCTGGAACGAGTTATACAAATAAAAAATTTGTTCTGGAGCCAGATACTTAACTTTGTGAAAGTCTGTAGTAAAACATCTACAACAGCTTTGATAAGAAATCACAGGTGCAATAACAAGTTCGGACAATAGGCAGTGACAGAGACATCATCCAGTCCCATTTTCATTTTTAATTCTCTTCCACAAAACAAACAAAAAAATGTGCTTGCAGAGCAGGAAATCCATTCATACTGCGCCATTTTACTCAGAACAATAAGGCAAGCCAGACAGGAATAAAGCATTGCTATGTACAATGCCACCCAGATGGTGTAAAAGCAGAAGTGCAAAGAAAAATATGTTTGTATATACGTAGAGGGGAAGTAAAAGTGTATCGCTCCAATGTCAGAACAGCAACGCCAATCATTGTGAAGCACGTGTTTAATGAATATCGGAGATAAAGATACATTTAAATGAATGTGTTGGGCACGCTGATGTCTCCACCCAAAGGGTGAGTCTACCTCTACCACTATATATAGTGCCACCCATTGACACATAAAACATGTGGAAAAATCATATCGACCTTATCATGTGTTAAACTTTTCTGTGCTGATCTTTTGATTGTGTCAACCTTTTTCCAGTGTCCTTGTGCATGTCGCACATTTTGGGGTTGACTTATTGACTGTCACCCTATATATTGTCTGTGAGCTATACTGCACCCATCAATACAGATGGACTTCTGCTACTGAGTTCTGACACCAGGGAATAAGGGACAATTCGGGAGAGAGGGAGGAATTGGCAGAGGAATGGGAGAAGTATGGGGAAAAAGATGTTAGGGTAAGGGGAGAGAGATGGAGGAATTGGGGGAACTGTTGAGAGAGTGGGAGTAATAATAGGAAACAGTTGAAAGAATGAGTTTGGGGAAATAGATGGGGCAGATAGGGGGAGAGATGGTAGGACAAGGGGAGACATATGGTAATATGGGGAGTATGGGAGAAATGTAGAAATAAGGGAGAGAGGGGAGGAATAGAGTGAGACAGATGGTAGGAATAAGGAGATAGAGGAATATGGAGAGATGGACAAGGGAGGGATATGGAGAGATGGGGGAAAGAGATTGGATGAATGTGGGAAGATGGTTGAGATAGGAGAAATTGGGGTGGAAGATAGGAGGAAGAAGAAGAAAAAAGTGAGATGGGGAGTGCGGTGGAAGGGATAGTAAAAGATGGGTTAAAGTGGTGGGAAAATAATGATGGACAGGTGAAGAAGATGGGCAGAATAGTGGAGAAAAATGTGAGCGATGGGAGGAGTAGTGTTACTTGGGAAGAGAAGGAAGAAATAAGTTAAGACAGAAGTGATATAATGTATGGGAGATAGGGGAGAGAGATGGGAGGATTTGTGGGAGATGAGGGGCCAGATGTACTAAGCTTCAAAAGTGATAAAATGGGGGTGATAACCAGCCAATCAGCTCCTACCTGACATTTTCAAACACAGCCTGTGACATGACAGGTAGGAGCTGATTGGTTGGCTGCTTATCACTCTCCCTTTTATCACTTTTGAAGCTTAGTGCATCTGGCCCGAGGAGAGAGATTGAAAAGTGAGAGAATGAGAGAGAGAGAGAGAGGCAAAAACCTCCAGTGCCATGCCAGGCAGAATAGTTAGCTACCTGGATAATAGTGGTTCCAAATTACAAAATAATAATTTCGAACAAGGCATCTCAAGAATTTCATGAGGTTGTTTCTAATTGGTAGCAGAATGAAATTTAGGACTCAGGATTCAGAAACTCTCAGCCAAATGTAAGCAGTATGGTTTATATGCAAATGAATGGTTGGAGCTGTGTACTCTTATCCCAGTAACCAGAACACTATTATCCTATGCTGCAGAGCTTTTAACTCAGAATCTTATTACCTTTATCTGTAAAAATGCCCTTTATACTCACAGTAAGGAATTCATTCCTGACAAGCATTGACACCATCTCATTGGACTCATGCAGGTTACAGTTCAGAGTTTTGGCAGGTATATACAATTCTGTGTAAGGAGAAATCTCCCATTATTCTGAAAGGGTAGGACAGTTTGTACTAAAGTTTCATATATAAGAAAGTGTATATACTATGGTCCTGATTCTGGTCTGCTCTGTAAGCTACGAAGCTTGCAGCTTACCAAGCAGTTGTTGCGCCACCCCGCTAAATCACTGCCGTATCCCCTCGCAACCATGGAATGGGATGTGTTATGAAAACACTATGTGCCCGCTGCTGGAGAAATCATGCGATGATCAGCCACCATCAAATGATTGCTCCAGGGCTCGCAAATATAAATCAGTGGAGACTGACATATTTGTGGGCTCTGGACCGAAGACAGAGCGGGTGGCTGATCTCTTGTGACATCAGCCGCCCGCCCCCGACACACAGTGTCACTTCCGCATTCACATGGGAATGCCCAGCATTTGCATAGGAACGCCTATGAAACGCTGGGCATTCCCATGTCGGATAACCCACGGCCCCCCCTGTGCGAGCATCACGCCAACAGTGAAGGTCGGTGCGGGCACTCGCACAGAAGCCGTGCACATGCGCAGAACTGATTATGCGCATGCGCAGGGCACAACCATCGTCCCCCGTGCGAACGCGCAGGGGACCGAATGGATTAGTATCAGGGCCTATATGTATTAAAAAAGTCTCTGCTCCACTGACTGACCATGGATTATTGTGATGTGATCACACACCATTACCCAAGTCGTACATCTGAATTGTTGGTAGCTTTGAAGCTTACTTAATCAGATCAATAATAGGATACATTCTAAATGCCAGCAGTTAGGATACTGGTAGTCAAAATCCCGGAATCGGTATCCCATCCAGCAGCCAGAACACTGTCATCAGAATCCCAACATCACTGGAAATGCCAATACCAAAATACCAATAGCCCAAATCACAATCGTAAGTATGCTGGGGACTGTTACTGTTAGGCCATATAGAGAGGGGGCGCATAGGGTTGGGGGGTTCAGGGTCAGGCTGCAGGGAGATACGCAGTGGCAGCTCCAGCATTTAGACTTAAGGGGGGCTGCAGTTTCCTGGGTACTGCTCATTGCAAACAGTCATTAATTATTTGCAGGTTATTAGTTTGATTTGCGCTGTACAAGTGTTTGTGTGCAGTAACTGTAAATAAATGATGTACTCATATGCACACAAACACAGGTACAGAGCAAAATACACACTTTTAATAACTTTAATATTAATTAAAGTACATAAATGATACTCTTAATAAAGATCTACAGACAAATATTATTAAAATTAATAAACTTCCATGCACCTCTCTGGTGCAGTGCATACCTTCCTTCAGCTGCATCACACTGAGTGACTCACTGAAGTCTGGGCATGCTCACTGCAGAGGAATTCCTTCTGGGCTGCACAGACAGCGGGTCCTGTTGGGATCCCAACAGGCATTTACCCGACAACGGGATCCCGACTGTCAAAACACAGACAGCCGGGTTCCCGACGGCCGTCGGCTATTTTCCCTCGTGGGGGTCCACGACCCCCATAGAGGGAGAACAGAATAGGTGGTTCGTGTATCGAGCCACCGTGCCCGCAGCGTGGCGAGTGCAGCGAGCCCACAAGGGGCTTTGTTGAGCTCGCCATGCTGTCTGGGTCCGGCCAGTCGGGATCCCAACTGTCGGACCCCTGTACCACACCCCAGACAGCAGCCCCATGGAAGCACTGTAGCTCTGGCGATTTGCGCAGAATGGCTTCCTGTTGGAAGCTATTTTTGTCATCACTCCATGTACTGGCAGCCCAAGAGGGGGAGGAGTTTCCAGCTCTGTGTATGATGACCAGTAGCAGCTTCCAATAGGAATCTACTACATGCTAAACTCATCCCCACAGGGTTGGGCTGTTGATGTGTCTGTCCTGCTGCTTCATGGAGCCTGGTGAGAGGAGGTTACCAGAGTGTCAGAGCCCTATAGCAGGAGCTGCCACTGGAGATAAGGCTAGGCACTAAAAAAGGGTTGTTAGGCACTAATGGGGAGCCTGTGGAGATGTGAAGGGTTAGGGTAAGGCATCTGGTAGTCAGGGTTAGGGAGAAAGAGTACTGTATGTATACTTTCCAAGCCCGTGTCATAAATTTGTTCTTGGTAATCAGTGCGAATACGAATGGTCTGAAATTTGCCAATCCTACTGTAGTCTATGGAAGAATGTGAGTACTATCGATGGTCTATTCCAGTGATGGCTAACCTTGACACTCCAGCTGTTGTTGAACTACACATCCCAGCATGCCCTGCTACAGTTTTACTATTTGGCCATGCTAAAACTGATGCAGGGCATGCTGGGATGTGTAGTTCAAAAACAGCTGGAGTGTCAAGGTTAGCCATCACTGGTCTTTTCATTCATATATTCTTTGGTGGCCGTGATTTCTATTCATAAAAGCGACAACTCAGCCAAATTTGGATACATTCATACCATTCGTAAATTTCCCAAACAGTTTGGGAACCACTCTATTAAGCATCTGCTTTTGCAAGTTGCTAATTCTCTATAAGTTTAAACCCCAATTTAAGGAGCATTAAAACAAGTGACCATGCTTTGCTTTTAATATCCCTGCTATCCTTATGTATCCCTCCTACTATCCCTATAGATTGTAAGCTTGCGAGCAGGGCCCTCCTACCTCCATGTTGGTTTGTATCTACCCAGTTTGTTTAATCACTGTTGTTTCCAATTGTAAAGCGCAACGGAATATGCTGCGCTATACATGGGCGGATTCATGGGGGGGGCACCAGGGCACTTGCCCCCCCTGTCATTTCAGACATAGCCCATTTTGTAGCTGAGGATCAGGACTTTCCAATGAGTCCAGTCTTGAGAACCGGAGATACCAACATTTTCCCCATAGGATAACATGGGACCCGCTAATTCCGACCCCCACCCGGTTCCGACGGCTGCCAGTACTCCCACTGGCATCACAGAAGTTCGCTGGGCCTTCAATTTGATACCAGGCTGGTCCATATGGGTCAATAAGTTTCGGAGATATTGCGGGTAAACCGATTGTTTTATTTCTGAAATGTAATTTCGGTACTTGTTTCCTATCACGGCCACACCGATTAAGATCGGGGTGGTCGTGCTGAAAAAAATCGGGTCGATCGCATCGCATGCGATTTGGTCGCATGCGATGCGATCAACGCGACCGACCGATTTTTGACCCGATTTTTTTCATTGAATCCAATGTAAATTGGGTCTCTGGGACCCAATTTTACATTGGATTCAATGAAAAAAATTCCCAACACCCCCAAATTGAAGCGCGTAAACAGCAGCCCACGATAGACGCGTACCCGAAGCGTGGCGAGCGCCGCGAGCCCGCGAGGGGCGGCGGTACGCGTCCTCCGACCTTTTCATGCCCTACTATCCACTAGGGCGTGGAGTGAGAATAGAATAGTGTGGCGAGCGCAGCGAGCCACCGAGCCCGAAGCGTGGCGAGTGCAGCGAGCCCCGCGAGGGGACGCGGATACCTTCACAGGTAAACGCGTCCCTTCGCGGGCTTCACAGGTGTCCGCGTCGCCACGGACACCTGTGAAGCCCGCAAGGGGACGCGTATAACTGTGAAGGTATCCGCGTCCCCTCGCGGGGCTCGCTGCGCTCGCCACGCTTCGGGCTCGGTGGCTCGCTGCGCTCGCCACACTATTCTATTCTCACTCCACGCCCTAGTGGATAGTAGGGCATGAAAAGGTCGGAGGACGCGTACCGCCGCCCCTCGCGGGCTCGCTGCGCTCGCCACGCTTCGGGTTGGCGTCTATCGTGGGGCGACGACGGGGACATCTATAATGTGAAATGGGTCATATGGACCCATTTCACATTTTTTGACATTTTTACACCATTTCAATGTTAAAATTTTTTTTAACATTGAATCCTATGCAAAAATCGGGGGCATCGCGTCGCATCGCGTGGGGACCAATGTTAATGGTCCCGACCGACGCGATGCCCCCGATATTTTACCTTTCCCGACAAGATTTCAATGTTAAAATATTTTTTAACATTGAAGTCTATGGAAATATCGGGGGCATCGCGTCGGTCGCGTCGGGACCAATGTTAATGGTCCCGACCGACGCGATGCCCCCGATATTTTATCCTAGCCGGCAAAATGGACCTGATTTCAAAAGAAATCGGGTCCATCGTGGGTAATCGTGTCCCTTAAGTAAGGGACACGATTACTCACGATTGTGGCCGTGCTAGGAAACAAGTACCGTAATTTCATGGCTGTTCATGTTCTTTGAGGGCAGATTACTCTGGAACCAAATGGACCAGTTTCACGGGGCCAAGATCATTCAAAAGTTCTTCAATACAACACTGGTCTCATGTAAATGGGTCAGATGGTTCCAAAGATATAGCTGGTTAAACAATATAGCCAGTTAAAGGGGTGGGGGAGAGGGGGGTGGTTTTCTCTCCCCTTCACACCAGAAAATGCAGGGACTAGGCTGGTGTGAAAGGGGCCAACTCGGGAATGATCCTGGGACCATATTCCCAGGTAAATCCCTGCATTTTCTGGTGTGAAAGGGGTATTATTTCAAATAGCCGGGACCTGCAGTGCTCTGAATACAGCTGGGCAGCCTCCCGAACTTTGCCCGGCTGTCAATGGCTGTCACTTCTGCCCGGCGGCTGTCCCCCAGTAACCATGAGCATGTATTCCCCCTTGGCAATGAGCATGTAATCCCACATGGCAATGATCATGGATCCCCTGGCAATGAGCATGGAACCCTTGGCAATGAGCATGTAGGTAAGCATCACTTGTGCAGCATCATTTTTAATAGGCATTATTGTGTTTGGCATAACATGTAGTGGACATTATGATGTGTGGCTTAACAAGTAATGGGCATTATGGTGTAAATTTTTAATGCGCGCCTTTGGCGTCCCTGTTTATGATGCATATTGTGAATTTTGGCTTTATCCGTGTAGCATTTTGGCACAATCTGTGTGGCATTATGTGAATATGAATCCAGATGCAGTCTCTCCGCATCCTTCGCAGCGGGATTCCGGTGAAAGCCTCAGGCTCCGTCCGTGGCCGGACGGCCAGGTACTCTTCTTCTTCTCTTCCCCGCTCTCTCCCCTCAGCTGCTGTTTGCCTCTCCTTAAAGGACGGGCACCAACCTCGATCTATCCTGCATACTCCACTGTCCCTGTCCTCCTTCACAGCTGGGCTGCTGGCCATGTGCCGCTAATCCCCCACCACTACGACATTGTTGTATGTGGATGTTAGCAGTGCACATTTGACCACCAAAAGGGCTGTACCTGCACTATTTAAGCTTTGCTATTTGGAAACATTCATCCACCCTGATCTGTGCAAACCTACCCTGCGCTGGAGATTTCTCTATTCAGGGGGGCAGCCAGACCAGAGGAACAGCAGTTTTTCCATACCTTTCCTCCTAATGATTCCCCCTGCAAATAGAGCACGCTCACCCACAATACCTATAAGAGCCCACCAAATTATTTTGATGGCAGCTGACAAATCGTGGGACTTGCATGATAATTGAGAAGGGTGACCTCTCTATGATGGAATGCTAATCCCCTACTTTTTGTTACAGGTATATATAGTCGGGCAGTAGCAGCTCTGTTAGGGAAGAACAGGAGTTTTTTTCTATGTTCATATACTGTACCTCCAAATCCTAAATAAAATGTGTTTTCCCACAATACCTCAGAAACCCACTGATTGACAGTGTAAGCCGGCAAGTCTTATTAAGGGTATTTGACTAAAGAAACAGACAAGGGGGCTTCCCTGTAATACATCAAATAACCCATTCTTGCATAGGTATATATAGTAGGATAGAAAACACACATCCAGGACCAACAGGGATATTTCAACCTATACTTTATCTCTCTCCCATACTATCTCTCTCCCACTCTCTCTTTTCTTCTCCTTTTTCTCTCTCTGGCCTCCTTTTTCTCTTTTTTCTTTTCCGTCTTGAGGGTAGGAGGAAGAGCAACCCTTACTTTATGATTTCAGAATTATTCAAGTTTTATATACCTGCACCAAGATTCTTTAAAAATGGTTTTCATATAAATTATTCGATTATCCTCTTCAAGGCATATTTTAAGAGCCATAGACATTAATTTATAACTGTCTCACTTGAACTAAACGTGGTCAACTGTAGATACCGCTTCATATAGGGTTAAAGTATACTTTGTGCTTAATTATTGCTCTAATAAACACATCTAGATAATATATTTTATTTGCCTCATTAAATTCAAACAACAGGCTGGAGTTTTATCTCTCATTAGACACAGTGTTTCTTCACAATAAACTCTGTGGTAGCCACTGTTTGATACATTTGTTATTCATACCTTGTGGAAAACTGATTTGTTGTTACATTTGTTACATTCCTCTAGGCTGAACCAGACACCTATGAGAAAAAACTTTCTCTAGCTAATAACTTTAGTAGTCGCATAGAAGTTTGGAGGCAGAACCACTTAGAACCCTATATTTGCGGGTTCAATGTAACAAGTGTTTTTGATTTATATTTAACTTTTGTGTGTTTAATATATATGTCTGTCTAGTACCTATTTTAGAGATAATAATAAAAGTTAATTCTTAATACCCTTCACTCTTATCCTAACACATCCCCATTCCCTTATGATGTGATACTATCATTGACTGCTGAATCAGGGGCATTGACAGATTGAGTATTTCGCGTTGTCCTACCTACTTCCATTTATTTCTCATAAATTAGAAATTATGTTACATAATTTCCATATAAGAGTGCCCCAACAAAAAATAGTATTTTTCTTCTTTCTTTGCAAGTATAATGGGGTCTAGCATTTTGTTGCATAATGTGTAGAAGTTGTATATGGTGTAGTACACTACACTCAAGGCCACACACCTTTTCCAGAGAGTGCCTTTGGCGCGTGCACAACTACATCCTTCACTTTTGTTGCCAAGGTGGGCCTGTGTACTTTAAATGCCAGGGCCTATTTTTAATCCCATTCCCGCCCTCTCTCTGCTCTCCTCTCTCTCTCTCGCTGCTCTCTTAGCATGTACACTAGCACCACTAATCCCCCCCTTCCCCTCCCAAACCCTCTCCTATCATGGTGCCCCCCTGTCATTTTCTCCTGGATCCGCCCCTGGCGCTATATAAGAAACTGTAAATAAATAAATATTTTTGGTTCAATGTCACTGCTTAGCAAATGTATTAAGTTTCAGAGAGAACATATTTTCAATTTGACTTTCATGCACATTGTACATATAAAAGAAGAAAAGTTTGATTAATGTCCTTGGCCCACAATTTTATTCTCCCTCCACGCCCTAGCGGATGGTAGGGCATGAAATACCTCCTGTCGGCACATGCCAGCTCAAAAAAAAGTGAAAAACCCCATTTGAATTTTGCCCACGTCGACTTAATGCCTGTGTCAACCTATTGACCTGTCGCCTTTACACATGTCGACCGTTCCAGATGACGACCTACAGTGCATGTCAACCTCATTGCTGTCAACCTAATGACCGTATACCGTATAATTTATCGGTACTTATGTATTATCTGGGCTCCCATGTTAAATGCACCCCATTTTTTCATACCCCTACTATCCAACTATGCATGGAGTTGATTTTATATAGTGTGGCGAGCTCAGCGAGCCACCGTGCCCGAAGTGTGGCGAGCGCAGTGAGCCCCGCGAGTGGACGCGGTCTCATAAGAAAAACGGGACCCCAGATATTACATAAGTACCAATTTATCTCTTCTACTCTAACCTATTATTATTGCAGCCGAGTACAGTAACAGTTATATAAATATGGCCTTTGCTATTTTGTTTTATCATAGTGAACAATGGGGCAGATGTATCATAGCAGCGCTTATCGCGCCGCTATGATACTTCCTGCTTCGCCTTAATAGCGAGGCAAAGCAGGAAGGGACATCGACAAGATGTATTAACATCTTGTCTGCCGAAGCGGGGGAGCGTTAACTCCCCCCTTCGGCGATGTCCCTTTCTGGAGATAGCGCATCAGTTAATACTGATGCGCTATCTCCTGTCCCCCGGCCGGCCGCACTGGGCATGCGCGAGATCTCGCAAAAAACGCGAGATCTCCAGCGCAGCCCAAGCCAGACGCAGGGCTAGCGTTGTCCCCATAGTGGGGGATAGGACAACGCTAGCCCTGAGCTGGCGAAGCGGCCGGGGCGAATTAACGCCTTGAAGGCTGTTAATACATCGCCCCGGCCGTTAATCCCTGGGGGGGATTGCAGGGACAGCCCCGCCGAGCGTAACTCGGCGGGCTGTCACTAGCGCACGTTAGGTGCGCTAGTAATACATTAGGGACAGACGTAATCCCCCCCAGTTAACCAGCGTTAAGTGCATTTTTGCACTTAACGCTGGTTAATACATCTGCCCCAATATTTGTAAACTGTTGGATAGCCTTCAGATGCAGGCAGGAGCTCTTTTTATTTACACTCTAAACCACAAAGCTGGCAGGTTAATTGTATCCCTAATCGACCAGACAACACTACAGGACGTTACTGTATGTAAACAGTAGTAATATATATTTATATGAATGGACTGCACTCGGGTGCAGCTCATGGTGAAATCAAATGTTATCTATGGTTGTGTTAAGAGAGGAAGAGCTGCAGTCCCCATGTGGGAACCCTCCTCTCTAGTATCTGGAACAGGTATGTAGACTCTGACCCATCCGTGCCATATCCCAGATTATTTTTAGACTGTGCAAGCACAAATCTCTAGAAAAATGTCTACCTTATGATTTTGCCAGTGATTTGTCCAGCACCTCTGATGGTGTGTACACGCACTTCGATTTGCTTTAGATTCGATGTACGATTCTATTTTCCATTAGATTTGGCATTAGATCTTTCCATTCAATTTAGCATTAGATCTGTACTTTTACATTCGATATCGATTTCGATTTACACTCAAGGCAGTATGTACACATTTGATTTACTGGATCGAATTCGATATTTCCTTGCCTGCACAGTCTATTTTTTTTTTCGATATGGAGAAAACGGGAGGGTGCATCGAATCGAATGCAGATCAAAAGCATCTTAAAAACCATTCGATTTTGTTTCTATAAGCAAAATCGAATCGAAAACCTGTCAAAATCGAAACGTGTGTACACCACTTGACACAGGACTTTGGATTGGTGAATATTAAACATGGGTGCACGAATGAAGCTGCAAGCCCATGGCCAGTCAAGTTGGATACCTCGGCACCCAGCTGCAGTCGGTGCAGTCCTGACCAGACACTTTTTAAGTATTTATCAGCTTAAGGGGGTTTATTTACAAAATGTCCAATTGTATATAATTGTAATATACATTTTTTCTTTAAGAATTTTCCCAATAAATTCTCACCACAACTGCATTAAATCATCTGATTGTGATAAGTATCCCACTGAACATAATACATCTATGTGCAAATAGAGTATTCAAAATATTATAAGTATGTGCTTATATGTTGCACAAGAGTCTTCTGGCCTTCAGGGCATTGTAAATATGCAGCAATGGGCATTGCCCTGTAGGGATTATTTACCAAACTGATAATTCAACACAAGTGAAACACCCTCTGCTCACACATCTCAAAACTGATAACACCAGGGGACCAGCCCTTTTGATTTATCAGTTACAGTATATTGATCTTTGACACCTTTTGTTTTGTTTTCCTAATTCAAACCTCAGCAACAGACACATAAAAAACCTCTTCACACATTTTCTTCAAAAGGGATTAGGAACAATTTGCCCTCCAATCAATTAGCACAGTGTAGAAGACAAGATGAGACCTAGCATGCAATACCTCTTTCAAAAGGCCATAAATTGCACCAACTTCTGCCCTCAGAGAAGTTGCATGTATTGATCTCTTGAGCCACCTGGGACCTTCCCGGGCGACAGGATCAGTGAGCACATGTGATATATAATATTGTATGTGTTCCTTTTGCATGCAATATATCATTGGCAATCCCACCTGAGCTTGCCCGGAACCAGAAGCAATCGTGCAGATTGCTTCTCCAGGTGGGGAGACTCGAAGGGTCCGGGGCGATGCGCACTGCATTGGACCCACTGTCAGTCACCTACAGTTTGTGCTCTTTTCCTGTGGGGGGTGGACCTAGGATGGAGGGGGTGGAGCAACATGCAGAGGGGGCTGGGCCTTGCTTCACAACCACCTGGTAAAATCAATTTCAGGCATGCCCAGGGTTCCCCGAGTAGCTGGGCACCCCCTGGCTCCTTTCCCCACTCCGTTAGATGCCGTGTGCATACAACATTAATCACAGGCTCCCCCAACCTTCCTTCCGCCCGCGGGACACTGCGGCTTATGGGTGAAACAGCTGGACAGTGTCCATATAGTGAACTATCCCGCTGGTATTGGTGCAGTTGGAGGTATGGAGCAAGGGTTCAAAACTCCGTGTATCTGGATTACATGTATCTGGATTCATTTAATCATGTACAGATGAGTTAGGACAGGATACATTAAGCTGTAAAATGTAGCCAATCCTGTAAAAATGCTGTTTTTGGAGATCTGGCCACTCACCTTATTTACCCCCCTGTGTAGTGCCATATACAGAATACCAACCCATAGAGCCATATACAGAATGCCTACAGTTATACTCACCGCTACGGCCTCTTCTTTTTTGCTTCTTCTGCTGCTGGCCCCGGTACCACTGACTCCATTCTTCCATCTGTGAGGAGAGTACAGATTGTGCTTCCCACACTCCTGGCTAACCGCAAGGGCCATTTGAAAGATAGCACCAGCTCATGAGCCAATTAGAGCTTGCAGCCCGGCAGCCAATCACTGGCAAGCCCACATGCTTTGATTGGCTGGTTGTCGGCGCTGCATTTGAAATGTAAAATATACAAAAAGCCAGTCGTAGGGGCAGCGGGGGAGCTAGTTAAGCCATTGACTTAGATGACAGAGGTTGTGTTAGTGAGGGCGTGTAGTGGGTAGATTGTGGACTTGAGTGTGGCACTTGGTGTCACCCCCTCGGTGGGTGACACCTGGGTGTGTTCCCCAACCCCTGACAAATCTGGTTGGAAGGTATGCTGTAAATTTGTAGATCAGAGTTTCCCAAACTTAGCCATTTCAAATATGGATTTAAGGATATCCATGCTTGAGTCTAGATGGATAAATCAAATTCACTTAGGTTCCAAATAAGCATAGATGTCTTTAAAACCTGGATTGCAATGCAGTGGCGTCATTTACCCTCCTGACAACCAGGGCCGTCTTTTCGTATGGGCTTAAAGGGCTCTTGCCCAGGGGCCCCAGGTGTATAAGGGTCCTATGCTGATACCTGAGGATCCCCTTTTTCCAGGGATACCAGAATTTTGAAAATCGTCCCTGGGGAACTGGAGATATCCAACTTCAAAGCAGCAGTCCACATCCGACCTGTTAATTGCATTTCCCAGTCATATTTCTCTCTGACTTAGAGTTTTTCTGAGAGTATATTCCAAAAGCTGTGACTCTCCCCTTTTTGCCGACAGTAGCGACTTGTCTCTATCATGCCCAGAACCAGAGATATCAGCCTTCCAGCAGCCGATCCCTGCTCCAGCTCCAAGCATCTGGTGTACAATTTTATATTTTTGTCAATGGATTGCTCTGGCTCCTGATCTCTGATTTCCAAGTCCCCAGCACCTCCTGAAAGTTGGGAGTGGACTCTAGGTTTTTATACTATTGAAGGCTAAGAAATCTATTTCCAAATAATGGCGATATCTGCAGTCAAACAAGCTGCCCTTCCATCTGAAAATGACGAATATTAGGCCCCCTCCATTATCCAACCCTCCCCTGCGTATAAAACACCCCCTACCTCCCTGGAAGTCATTTACAAGGGACCCTTCATTCAGCTCAGTGCCCACTTCCACACGTTAGTGTTCTCCCTCCCACCACCTGTACAGTAAAGGAGTAATTAGCAGAAGTTACTGCTCCAGGTCCATAGGCGAATCTAGAATTATGGTAATGGGTGGTCCCGGATCTAGACATAACAGAAGGGGGACCTTCTGGGCGTGGTCTCATATGAAGGAGGCGTGGCATCACAAAAAGGGGTGTGGTATTACACTTTAGACCATACACAGTAATGCCCATTACACATTTTAGCAAACTCCATAATACCCATTACACATAAAGCCACACACCATAATAAGAATTACACATAAGGCCACACACCATAATGCCCATTACACATTGTGCCACACATCATGATGCCCATTACATACTATATAACAAACCGTAATGCCCATTACATATTTGCCACATAAGTGCTGCTTACCTACATGCTCATTGCTAGGGGGTTCTTGCTTGATGGCACCATAGTACCCATTACACATGATGCCGCACACCATAGTACCCATTACACATGATGCCGCACACCATAGTACCCATTACACATGATGCCGCGCACCATAGTACCCATTACACATGATGCTGCACACATAGTGTCCCTTACACATGATGCTGCACACATAATGCCTCTTACACATGATGCTGCACACACTGAATGCCCACATTAAGCCACACATTATGCGTAATGCCCCCACATACCGCCACTTGTAGCGTCCCTTAAGCAATGCCCCCAAAAGTGCCATTTGCTGTAAATTTTTATATGAGCCTTCGCTGCTGCTGGAGGGAGAGATGGAGAGTGGTGCAGCTGCATCTATGGGGAGAGGAGCAGAGCGCAGCGCAGAGCACGCTCCCACTCCCCTCCTGGTATCCCCTCTAGCTGAGTGGACATTTGAAATATTGTGCGCGCTATTGTTGTGCCTGACGTCTGGGGAGCACGCCAGGCGCCTGCACCACATGATTAAAGGGGGGGCGGGCTGAGGTGAAAGCGGGGTGAAGAATTGGAGCGGAAGTTGCAGGGGTGACAGTCATTGACAGCTGGGAAGAGAGCAGGGGGCTGCCCGGCTGTATTCAGATCACTGCAGGTCACGGCTGTTTGAAATACCACTTTCACAACAGAAAATGCAGGGATTTACCCAAGAATATGGTCCCAGGATCATGCAGGGACATTCCCAGGCTGACCCCTTATACACCAGCCTAGTCCCTGCATTTTCTGGTGTGAGGGGGAGAGACAACCACTCCCCTCTCCCTACCCCCCTTTAACCAACCAGCTATATCTTCTGAACCAACTGACCCATTTACATGAGACCAGTATCATATTGAAGAACTTTTGAGTTGGCTTCGAATGATTTTGGTCCAGGGCTGTTTGGTTCCAGAGAAATCTGCCCTCAAAGAACATAAACAGTCATGAAATTACATTTAAGAAATGAAAAAAAAAAAAACGGTTTAACCTCAATATCCCTGGAACCAATTAACCCATATGGGTCCAGCCTGGTATCAGATTGAAGGCCCAGCGATTTGGATTTGACTAAGATCAACCTTAAGCTTCAGTGATGCCGAAGGGGAAACTGGCAGCCGTTGAACTGGGTGGGGGTCGGAATTAGCGGGTCCCACGTTATCCTATAGGGAAAACGTTCCAGATTTGCTTGGCAGTATCTCCGGTTCCCAGGGGGCTAGAGACACAGGGCTCGGCTCGTTGGAAAGACCCATTCCTCAGCTACAAAATGGGCTAATGGGTGGTCCTGTGCACCCCCGGACCACCCCCTAGATTTGCCTATGTCCAGGTCCTACATGTTGAATGGAAGATAGAGCACCCCCTGCCACTCGTGGGACATCAAAGCTGCTGCTGATAGCACCCCCCACCCCTAGGAGGGTAGAATGGGTAAGGGCCCCAGTGCATTGCTTTGCCCAGGGGCCCAAACTGCTGTTAAGATGGCCCTGCTGACAACCAGTGCGGCACCCACTGGAATAGCACACCCTGCACACCATCAAAAATCACTGTGAATAATGGCTTCCATGGCCATTTACACATGCACAATAAGGCTGTCCCCTGTGAAGGCTGCTCAGAGTCTACTGCACCACCGGAGAGGAGGCGGCCTAATCAGAGCCTGTACACAGGTCCTCCTCTTATATATAATATGTAATTGTGCCCCCTGCAGTTACCCATTGACCATTGATCCTTTAACCTAAGTCCTTTATGGGCACTTCCCCATTAGAGCTTTCAGATTATCGGCCTGTTGTACATTCTAGATCCCACAAGACATCTAATGCCAGGAAGTTTGTACATGTAATCTGCCATGTCATTTTTCACTATTCTTTATGACCATCTCCAGTTGAAGACCACATATATTATGGGCACAACGCTCTGATAATCCAGATGCCCTGGCTAGCACGCTTACCCATGGAGTTTACATGTACTCTCCAAGCAACTTTGGAGTTTACATGTACACTCTTATCGCATGTTATAAAGCAAATTCCTACCTTTGTACTTGCCTAGTTTGTACTAGTTTTTTTGAACTAGTCAGTGACATATATTACATATGTACAGTATGATCTACATGAGCTTTTATCTGCTATTTTAGTGACACTATGGTCTTATACAGTTTATACTGCCTTTACTATGTGTATTGACAGTGTAATATTCTCCTGTGCAGTTTGTGGCCAGTAATAACAAGAGGGCCCCCTTGTCTAAAGTGACCCGGGGCCCTCCGAAGGCTGAATCGGGCCCTGGGTATGTTGGGGGGGGAGGGTATGTTGAGGGGGGTGGGGTCTGGTTTAATGGGGCATGATCCCTCCTCAAAGGGCCTGATGCTGTGTTGGACACAGTTGCAGCAATCCTCACCAGCATGAGGCTGCCGGTCATCAGGAGAGGGGGGTTGGTGCAGAAAGTGCGGGTGGATTTTGCAGGTGATAACCCCCCCCCCCCCGCAGCAGTAACTCAGCGTGCAAGTTTTTGTGCATTTGGAAACTCTGTCCTTAACCCCTTCACTGGTACTCCTGAGAATTTTCTGGGCCGTGCTCCAGTGCCCAGGCTGGCAAACCCTGAAATTTCTCTGGAGTACCAGGGGTCTACGCTATCTAGTGCCTGGCAGCATCGCTGAGCTAAGCACTGAGATGAGGGCTAAGAAGTGGCTCCCTTAATCCATATTGCCAACCTCCACCACACCTATGCAACCAGCCACAGGCAGCATCATCAGTGCACAGGCCCACCAAGGAACTTCCCTGTGGCTTTTATTGCCATGTATAAGACATCTATTCACTGCTGGCTCTGCTAAGTATAGCAGCAGCTGAGAGAGGGTATCCCACACCAGGGGGATTATTCTGGTTCACTCCTTCTGGCAAATTCCTTCTTAAGGTGTCCGAATTTAGGGGTCGGGCCACCCCTAGTCACATTATTCTCTGCCCCACATCACTTCTCCCTTCATTTTGCACTCAATGCCAATGCCTCAAGGCCCCCAAGCAGCCTCAATCTCAACCCAATAACACCTTCAGGACCACAATTTACTGTTCATTATCCCACTCCTATCAGTTGCAGAATAAATATAAAAGAAGAAGTTATAATTACATAAAAAAGGAATGCCTGGCCTTATTAACCTGGTGTGCTGCCCCCCAGCAAGTGCCTCCCCTAGGCACGTGCCTCAATTGCCTAGTGGGAAATCCACCCCTGCACACGGGGCGATATATCGCTGAGCGATATATCACTCAATGTCTCCTTTTTATCGGCAACCAGAGATGGTCACTGATGAAAAGAAACCTCTGCCGGCGGAGCCGCAGAGGTAATCAGCTGGTCGCAGGATCGATTATAACGGGGCTGAAAACCGAAGCGCGCACCCGGCGATTTATCGCCGGGGCACACTCCCATCACTGGCAATATGGTTGCCAGCGACCATATTGCCAGCGATATCAGCCCATAACTCTGCCGTGTGTACACGGCTTTAGATGGACAAAACCATATGCACTGCAGGTGGGCAGATGTAATGTGCAGAGAGAATTAGATTGGCCCGGGTAAGTTATTTTGTTTCTGTGCAGGGAAAATAGTGCCTGCTTTATTTTTACACTGCAATATAGATCTCACTTTGAAGTAAAACCCCACCCAAATCTAATTCTCTCTGCACAAGTTACATCTGCCCCACCTGCAGTGCATATGGTTTTGTCCATCTAAGAAGGAATTTGCCAGAAGTGAACCAGAATAACCCCCCAGAGGTAGCTTGTGGGACGAAGGGACAGTGTCCAAAAAGCATGAGTGCCCCAATTGGGAAGTAAGATATACATTTTTAGGGAAGTTGTAAAATGCTAAACATATGGCTGTATAGAACTGTTTTAATTTTAAAATGATCCCTTGGGGCAGCACGGATGGCATAACAGTGAGCATTGCTGCCTCACAGCACTGAGGACTTCTGTTTGAGTCCCACGGGTTTGGAATATAGGTTGACACCAAAATGTCAACACACGCAAAAGGTCAAAATTAGTTTTCATGTTTTTTTGGGGTGTAAATTCGTCATTTTGAGCAGGTGGAGCCCCAATTAGTGAACCGCGTCCCATGGCATGCCTCACTTCTCTCAGAGTCCACATGGATGGTAAAGTATGAAAAAGTGTTTTTAAGAAAAAGGACCCCCCCCCCCCCATAATAAACATTAGGTTGACCTTTTCTTGTGTCCACCATATGCATGCTGCTGACCATATTGTATCAACCTACTGACAGAAGACCTAGACATTCACATTTTGGACCTATCTCTGTCTAGTTGTATAAGTCTGTGATGTTTGTGTGGGTTTCCTCAGGCACTCTAGTTTTTGCCCAAATATAATAACCCTACTGTACATGTGGAAGGTAATGGGTGTGCCTCTCCGTGGCAGGGACGAGCTCTCTCCATAGCCCTGCAGAGAATGTGTGCACCATTACATATAGGAGTCTTATAATAAATTAATAAGTCCAATAATAAGAAGTATCCAGCAGAAAGGCTACTGCTAGGCTTGGAGTTCAAGAGAGACGTCTTCTCCTCCCCTCCTCCCTGCACCAGCAGCAGCCTCCACCTCAGCAATACACCCCCACCCACAGGAGGACAGCCCTCCCCCATTACACACAGTCACACACACATCAGCAGCAGCAGCTCTCCTGAGTCCTGCATGTATACACTCACACACTGTACTCCTGCTCACAGCACACAGCCGCCCAGACTGCAGGAGAGATCTGGCAGAGGGGAAGGCGAATGAGGAGAAGGCGGTGGAAGGGAGGAAGAGTGGATGGAAGAGGGGGGATATAGGAGGAACAGACAAGGGGCTGCCAGCTAGAAGGACACCAACCTAAGAGGATACCAGACAAAGCCGACTGCTTGCCTGCTGCAGCTGGGTCCGGGAGGAGCTGTAAGTGTGCACCCCAGGGGTGGCAGTGTGCCTGGCTTTTGTTTTGGGTGTTTTTTTTTTTTTTTTGTGAATGTAAATTTGTGAATGTTATGGGCTTATGGAAGGACCCTGAGCCTTGTCCCCTTGTCACTGGCGGGCTGCTAGGTCAGAGCATGTGATTGCTATCACAGCAGACTCCAGGGATAACCAGTGATCATGGTATAACTCTTGCTGCATCTGAGGATCATGTATTACCCATCTGCTACATTACACTTTATGGGCTCCAGGATCCCTGAATAGTCTTAGCTGTCATTGGTTTGTTAATATGAGATGCTCATAACCGCAGATTGCCCATGTGAGATGAATACATGTTTTCTGGGCACTATCATATGTTCCCATTGCAGAGAAAGTTGAGCACAGATGTAAGTGTCTCTACCCCATCCCATCATGTCACTGCTCTATAACAGTCCCCTATCATCACTCAGGTTCATTAATATGAGCAGTGGTCATTAGTGCAGCGGTCACTAATGCTGTAACTGTCTGGACTCTCTGATTTTATTATTCACAAACCATGTCCTACCCTGGAGTATCTCAAAGTGCCAGTCTTTCCTATAGGAATTACTCATAATTATAAGGTATGCAACATGAATTGTGCCTGTGACAATACTAGTAAGACTATACATTGTTTTATTAATGATCTATATAATTTTCTTCTTGTAAGGATATAGAATGTAGCTTCACTCTCCTAGATCTGCAATAGATAATTGACATTCTCCTTAGCACACTTCTGCAGGCAGCACAGCAGGCCTGGATGAAGGTGGCAGGCGTAAACTGTTATTTCCCAGACTGCATCTCTTGTTTCATTTAAAGATTGCTGGATAAACTAGCATTTGTCATTATATATACACATCAGGTGACAAAACATAACCTGTAGCAATTTCTAGACAATAAGTCTTTGAGACAGATGATGGTGGCCAGAAAGGACAAACCTCATTTTCTAAATACATACAGTATTAGAGGTATGTAAAAGTAATACATCAAGATTTTGTTCTAAATCTGATCAGTTCTACAATAGATCTGCTTTTACTGATGGTGCGGTGGTGCTTAAATGATGTCTCTTAAATAGGGGTAGTACTGTGCGGAGAACATGCTGTGGTTCCAACCATTTGTTCAGTGGTTGCATACATTTTACTGCCAGTAATATTGATCAGTAAGTGACTTGGGAATTGATGGAGTGCAATAGACAATTTCTATAAATGATTGACAATCTGTAGCGTATGGTATGAAGGGATGAATTTTTTCTATGAACTGGAGGCTAAATCTTTTTAAAATGTAAATTACGTGTTATACATGATTTTCTTTGATAAACCACAAGATTGCTCTATACAGTATATGTCAGAGATTTGACTAGGTAATTAGCAAGAGCTGCATCTGTTTGTAGTCTGCCCTTGCGCACATGTAGTCGTATCCACAAAGCCTGCATTTATGCTCCGTCAAGGGTTGGGCAATAAGTGGCCCTCCCGATGTTGTAGAACTACACATGCTAGCATGCCCTGCCATATTTATAAAGAAACAGAAAATGGTTGTACACAGCGCTAATGGATTGAATTCCCAAATGGTAAGTACTAGGGTCAAATATTATTAAATGATAAAAAGACAATTTAATGATAAATTAATATCATGATAAATTGACATACAAATAGTTGCGGTTTAAAAACTATAAGCTGCTAAATGAAATAATGATTGTTTAAACACTTGGACTTGAATAAGAATAAAAAAATGTAAAAAAAACCTGCTCTGGACAGTTCAGTTCCCAAAGTGTAGTCCGGATTATCCACTGTGGTCCAATGAAGACCAAGTAGTCACTAGAGGTTTCACACCTTGACAAAGCCACATATATGGGCGAAACGCTGGGACCTGCTTTGATATTATTACACTACCTGCTTATTGAACTGGACTTTGCACCTTTATTGTCCCCCCACTGGAGCACCGTCCACCACGACCAAGTACAAGTGCACTTTAAGGAGAACCCACTGTAGCTACACCAGTCCACCATTGGACCAAGACACCTCCAGTGGTCATCTTGGTGTCCCTCCAAGCATTATCGCACTCTAGAGAGGATCCCCCCAGTGGTACTCCTAAATCCACCACGTGATTGGGAAACCTCTAGTGACTACTTGGTCTTCATTGGACCAGAGTGGATAATCCAGACTACAATTGGACTACACTTTGGGAAGTGAACTGTCCAGAGCAGGTTTTTTTTACATTTTTTTTATTCTTATTCAAGAGTTTTAACAATCATCATTTCATTTAGCAGCTTATAGTTTTTAAACCGCTACTATTTGTATGTCAATTTATCATGTTATTAATTTATCATTCAATTGTCTTTTTATCACTTAATAACATTTGGCACCCTAGTACTCACCATTTGGGAATTCAATCCATTAGCGCTGTGTACAACCATTTTCTGTTTCTTTGTATTTGTTCGGGTATGACAACCCTTGTTTCTGTACACTGCAGCTTGGCAGGACCACCCATCTATTGCGCCTCATTTTGGTAACCTAGTTACCACCCCACTATCCTGCCATATTTATGCTATTTGGCAATGTTAAAAAAGTTGCAGGGCATGATGGGATGTGTAGTTCTACAACATCGGGAGTGACGTTTATTGCCCACCCCTGAAATTCATGGCTATAACTCTTGCCTTGCTCTGTAGCTGTGTACAAACACTAGCTTCTGCCACAGGCCTCTGTGTCCTAGTTACAGGAAGTGGATAGTTGGAGAAAAAACCTCTTAGCGCACTCGGTGTCCCTTTAAAAAAACTTTTATTTCATCATAATTAAAACATCAAAAATTTTAAATTTTAAAAGCATCAAAAGATAATAATAAGCTTTCCTGACAGATAAATGATAATGCAATCCTCCTTACCCAGATGGCGAGGTGGAGCCAAAGGATGGTATAACAGGGTGTTTCCGTAAACGGAGGGATCACCCTGTAGGCTCCACAAGCTTCTGGGTTAGAGTAAGTCCTCCTGGGTTAGTAGCAATCCTGGGCCAACGCGTTTCGAGTCCTGGAGACTCTTTATCTCTTGGAGGACTTACTCTAACCCAGAAGCTTGTGGAGCCTACAGGGTGATCCCTCCGTTTACGGAAACACCCTGTTATACCATCCTTTGGCTCCACCTCGCCATCTGGGTAAGGAGGATTGCATTATCATTTATCTGTCAGGAAAGCTTATTATTATCTTTTGATGCTTTTAAAATTTTGAATTTTTGATGTTTTAATTATGATGAAATAAAAGTTTTTTTAAAGGGACACCGAGTGCGCTAAGAGGTTTTTTCTCCAACTATCCACTTCCTGTATCTACCTTTGGTGTTTGGGAAACACCAGGAAGAAAAACCATAGCAGCAAAAGGGGGTGCGCAGGGGCACTCTAAGTTCATTTTTTCTCTGTGTCCTAGTTGCCTACATCCTCTATAGGTAATGCTCACCATTCATTCATAGCTGCACACGTATGTTATCATTGCTGCTATTAACAATTATACAGCTCTGGCATTTACCATGGCACTTTATAAGTGGAAGCATGAGTTCAAACAAACTGCTGATAACTATACTAGTGATTAAATAAGTACAAATTAAAATGATGCATTAATCATTAGTCACAGATTAATCATTATGAAAGTTATTATTAGGAATTGAGTTAGAGAGTGCTGATTCTACAGTGTTTGGGTGACACTTTATAAGGTGAGGTTGGGCACCTTAATATTTGTGCATCTCATTGTGGACAGGACGAGTGCAATAGAAGACAGTCAGGTACATCTTGTATTTGCAACAAGACAGAGCGGTAATGATTAATGATCAACTTTTGTAGTAATGGATAAATGGATAAAGCTAATGTATTTGTTTAAGTTTGCATATATGTACTCTTATTTTCCATGTCAATGTTTTCCTGTTGTAGAGTGGTACACGGTTTTTGTATTAATGAGATTAGGTTTGACATAATTGTCTTACTGATTGTAGTGCATGCTGAAACACTCATTTACAAAGTGCACTGGAATGCGCAAAGCACCTTGGTCTAGTATCTATGTATTACTAATATTCCTTTTACACAGAGGCAAAAGGACCCAAGTCAGCGTTGGTGTAAATAGGGTAGCTGAAAAAACAAACCTGGGTCCATTACTCAGCGACTCCTACCCAGGTCCTGACCAGGGTTCAACACGGGGAGGTGGTGGGGCAGTGTAAACGGGTATGCCGGGTTATCAGACCCGGGTCACATTTACACCAATGGGGGGGGAGCCCAACCTCCTGACCACAGCATCCTACGGTCAGTATTGGGGTGGGCATACAGCCTCTGCTGCTGTACTGTGCATGCAATTTGCACTATTTCTCTGCCAGATCTTTTGGAATTGTTTAAAATTGGGCCAAATCACACTAATGTATTGCCAACAGATTAGATTAGCCTCTAGTCCGTGCTCCTTGCAATGACACCTAACCCTCGTTTTGTGCTACCCTGATTATTTCCGTGTCCTGTCCGCTGATGCAGCAATGCTTATAGACCATGTTTTCTTGTTTTGTTAATTTATTTTATGTACTTTGTTATGCACTGCAGAACCCTTGTGGCGCCATATAAATAAGGCATAATAATACTGGCATTTCCTATAGCATAGTCCCACAGACAATATATTCATGTCATTACACACACTGGTAACTTCTCTCTCTCCACAAATGTTATAACACTGTTCCAATTAGTAAATTATAAATATATGATGTATGTAGAGCCTATTGTGCTGTCAGTCAGGATGAAATAGATAGAGGTTGTACAAGATATTATTGGCCCTGAGACATAAAGCAATATCTGTCCCATCCTGTTCAGTAGATAAAGCAGATAATTGAACACAACTGGAAATGCAATCTCTCTTTAAGTAATTCTATTCCCAGGGCACTGTCAGGTTGCCTAATGGCTGATCTGATATTGAACTGTCCACTTGCAGAAGATCTTTTTAATGATAATCTATGTATCTATAATTCTTTAGGAAAAACATTGTCCTGAGATCATCATCCCATCATAGAAGAAGTGATGAGTGCTTCCCACACAGCTATTGCTCCATTGACTCCTTGTATGGAGGGCTTGCCTCCACTGCCAAAAAGCCTTAGTGGTTTGCTGAACTCAAGTGGAGGGTCAGGTTGGCGAGACCTTGAAAGAGTCTATGCACAAAAGTCTCGTATTCAGGATGACTTAAGCCGCGGAGGTTCAAGTGGCAGCTCCCAAGCTCACCCAAAGCCTCCAAATCTAGATGCTGCACTCGCTTTACTTAGGAAAGAGATGGTAAGTTACTCTTAATAAAGTAGATTATATGTGTGTACAAGTATATGCCTAGAAATGTGTTATCAAGAAAACCTTTTAGACTATTAAAAGTAATAACATCGTAGAATGTGTTCAGCATCGTGGTGGTCAGAATGCCGGGCTCATAATACCAACGCCTGCATCCTGACATCAATGACAATGTCCTGCCTGTATCCTGACTGCTGGGATGCCGAACAGTAAGTAAGCAGGGATTGCTAGTGTGAGTCTGGGAAGGTGGGGTGGGGGGGTTTAAGGTTGGGCAATAGTTGGGAACTAAAGGTCATTCTGCGGTTGTGGGGTGAAACAACAAACAATAGAAAATCCGCACTTCAGCACAAGGTGATGCTAAAACCACATAGTAGTCACCTACTACCGTACTTAAAATAAATAGTCTGAAAAAATAGAAAGGATATATTTCTTCAGCAGTTCACCAGTAAAAGTCCAATGGGGTGGTTTCTCTTGTTCCCAAATTCAGGTTCGCTTGTCCTAATTACTTAAAAGACAAAAGGTAACAACAAAAACACTTCTTGTATCAATAATGAGGTGTTGATACTCTGTACCCTTTGGGGGCCTTTCATTTGGCCAAAAGAAATAGGTGTATAATCATGAATCCACTTTCCGGTGCCGGTATGTAGTTTCTAGTATACCTCAAAGATAAAACAAATAATTCTATTCAAATCAAATAAAATGGACACTTAGAATGGAATAAGTACCGTGCCTTGTGATCAAGGCTATTTATCAGCAAGATAGGTAGATGGGAGGTCCCAGGTGTTCGTACCCCAACCTTACCAATTGCCAGATGTAAGGCTCATTTAGCCAACAATGGAATTCCACTCTCATCAACACGTTACAACTAATAACTAGTCTTCCTCAGGGTGTGATGTGTCTGCCCAGCATATCAGGGTATTTCTAGGAAGTAATCAATAAACCACACCTACTTCCTGAATTCTAGAGCATGCTGGGATAGGCGGTGGAATGTTAGGTATAGGCTGCAGAGAGGGATGGTTATGAGGGAGAGGGGGAGTGGAAATATACTAACCTGACCACTGTTTATATTCCCTCCTTCGCGGGGCCGGTGTCTGTATTCTGAATGACGGCATCCCAATTGCTGGTCATCCGCATTTATCCGTGTTGCATATCTGATCAGTTAGTATTTCCTTTTATCATCTTTGTGAAAAACACAAAATTGTACATAAAAGGAAATTTACATGGAAAGTTTGCAACTTTTTTTATATGTAATTTAATATATTTTTGGCATGGTGCTCCAAATTACACAACACCGTTATCAGGAAAGCCTAAATTCCAGCTTTCAGGATAATCTAACCCATGTGTGCGTTAGCAATCGTACAGTGTTACAAAATATGTTACAGTAGTACAATTCAGGCATATGGAGTATAAGATCTCTTGCTTATCCAAATCACTCGCTTCTTCTAAAAAGGGGGCAATGTCATTGTTGTCAGGTACCATCAGCCTAACTCATTGATTGTGAGTAGAGCTCCCAATTTTTTTCATTAAAAAAAAGTTTTTACAAATAAAGGTGTCTCTTTCCAACCTTGCTCAGCTGCAGAATATTATCAGTTTATTGGGATAAATTTGCATAGATTCGTAAGTGACGTCCCCTGTGTTTAAGGTCATGCAGACACTTGAATAAGGTCATTGGAGTGAAGTGTTCGTTATGTCGTTACAAGCATCATGGGAAGCCCAGGGTGAGAGGCTTAGGCACAGTAAGAAGATTGGAACCTGGATCTGCTATTTTTAGTCATGGGTGCCTATTGTGAAATTAAGAGCATATGTGGCATGTCTTTAAAAATCTAGTTAGTAAAGTGCCACCCATTTAATTAGGAAATGGAAATGATGCACTAATTGCACATGGCTGGGCCATTAAAATTCCTTTAAGTATATGACACTTTCATCTCCACTCCTTCCTACAAAATGTTTTTTTTTTCCCAAAGGTAAAACAATATTTTTCTTTTTTACATTGTATTTTTTTGTTTAGAATTATGCTGTTGCAATAGCATGATTTGTGTTCAAATAAATACAAGAACACATTTCTGTTTATTTACAAACTTTAGCTACATTTTTCCACAGTTTTGTTGCATTTCGACAGTATACAGGGCCCCAGACAAGTGTACATGTAGCTCCCCTTGTAATACTGTTAAACACACGTGTATGGGCGCTCAGGGACTCGCCGGTCATACTGTCCATGAGCATGTAAGGAAAGTTATACAACTGGCATGTTGGCTCTTATGCTTGTGGCACAATGTTCATAAAGTAATGGTTCCGTCAGTAAGTTGGCACTGTCGACCCTAGGACCCATACCCCTGTGCATTGGGACAGGTGATAGATAAGAAACAAGGAATAAATTAGACATTATTTTTATTTATATGCTTTTCCAACTTGAATTTGGACAATATCACAAGTGAAATAATTAGTTCCATGTGTGGATCTTCTCAAGTGGGCCACTGAGTAATGACTACACCTGTGTACCTGCTAGGTGACCGGCTTTACCTGTTTAGGGTCCTGGTGGCAGAGTTTCAGAACCACTGTTTTTTTCCATACATGTCTCCAAATTCCTTGTCTTTATTTGAGTCTCTAGTCTGCACAATCAAGATAAACATATACGTACGGACTCAGATTCGAGGATCCCACTACCCCCATCCATGCACTCGTGAATGTAGCCGTAACAGAGAGAAAGACAGCATGTTTGGCGCGCACACAGCATTAATGTTGGATGGCTGGGTGCAAGCCCTGTGCATCCCATAAGGGTTGGCACATTTATAATAGAAAATAAACAGAGTACACTCCCCAGGGTTCATTTTGAAGTAGTGTTTATAATTTACAACTTTTTGCACCAATATATATTTGAGGTTTCAGCCAAAAAAGTTGACCTTCCTCAAGACATAACTTACAGCAAATAACGAATCATTTTCCTGCCACGTTTGTATTCTTACATAGGAGATGGTGTGAAACAGACACACAGTGACATCCCATATATTGTATGTGACTCAGTGGAATGAGTGCCACGTGTTGTCAGCATAGTTCCTGTAGAAACTGAACACACATGCATTGTGAAAGCTAAGTGGGGAAAACTATAGGATATCCGTGGAATTCATGACCTAATTGTTTTACTATTCAGTCAGATAAATGCTGGGATATGTCCAGCTGTTGTCACTAAGTCCAAGCCCCAGTGTATTGTTCTGAGGCACAAAAGTAAAGTTCTGATAATATAAAGCCATAGTAAAACAATGATTACGTGACATACATTAGCATGACCAGTATATTCATGTTAGTTTTACTGTCATTACACGTAACCATCTATAGCAGTTTGTGTTACGTTTAAGCTGTATAAAACTCAACTTTGTTCAAGAATTTAGTTAAAAAGAAAGATCCAGAATTTTAAGGTTAAATGATTTACCCACCACCGACTAAGAGAATTTTGTGCAAAGTTGAGGTTCCACCTGCACCAGGAAGCTGAGCACTTCCTAAAGAGCAGCTCTTCAGAGGATCTGTAGGATGCAATGGGGCGTAAGTGCTGTGCGTACTGGGTGGTGGCATCACTAACACATCTCTAGTTACAGCTGGTTTGCGTGAACAAGATATTGAACCTTTCATTATGGAGCTTCTGCTGCGAGAGTAAGACAATGCCATGATCTAGAGCTGGGGTAGCCAACCCTAGTCCTCGAGAGCTACCAACAGTGCATGTTTTGCAGGTCTCCTCACAGAAATACAAGTGAGCTAATTAGCTCCATCTGTGTATGTTTTAAAATGTGTCAGTGATTAATGAGTGCAGCTGTGCAGCAGCTAGGTTGTCTGGAAAATGTGAACTGTTGGTAGCTCTCGAGGGCTAGGGTTGGCTACCACTGATCTAGAGCCTTGATGGCTAACCTTGACACTCCAGCTGCTGTTTAACTACACATACCAGCATGCTCTGCAGCAGGTAGGATCTGTAAATGACCAAACAACAGTGGGGACGCGCATCGGATTGGAATCTGATCGGAATTGGATCTAAACATGCAAAAACATGCCCAATCTACATAAAAACTACATACAATCGGTTGGAATTGGATCCAGATTGATGGGATTGAGCCCTTATCGTTCTGGTGTGTACCCTACATAAATCAAGCGCAATATCCGTTTTGCCGATATTCTAATACTGTGTAATCAAAGTATAGGTTTGGGACTCTGGGCCTTTCTTATACTGCCCTTGTAATCCCCTTCCCCCTTATAAAATAGATTACCAACTATCCTCACAATGACTGTATGAGGAATGTGCTCCATCAAGCCTGGTTTTGTCATTTCAATGAAACCGCAGTAATTTTTCCCTAAATATAATAATACTTTAAATACTGACTCAATATTTCCCCTTTTCAGGCATATTCCATGGCTCCCGCCTGTTGGTCACAGCTCAGAAGCCACTTTTCACAGTAGCCCTTGGACCCAGGTTTTTCCTGGTTCAGTCCCTTTCCACTGAGCCTGTCTGCCCTGGTTGACAGCCATCTGACTGCTGATGTGGTCATTTGCCAGCGCCCAGAACAGCCAACCAACTCTTTTCAGTACGACCTGGGTAGCACTGTTAGAAACAAGAGTGGCTGACCTGGGAAAGTCATCCTTGGTTGGACCCATTCAATTTCCCATGTTGACCATGTCTAAAGGGCTATAAGACTCAAAGAACTTAACATTATTGCTGAGACAGCCAACTTGAGTGCACATAATTTCTGTTACATGTAATTATTCAGATCTACATTCTCTACTAGAAGGGGAGGTATAATTCTGTACCCTTAAGTTGGATGTGGTCCTAAAGCTGCATGTTATTGACTTATTGTATCACAATGTAGTTTTACCTCTTATAACTACCTACTGTACATGCTCAATTAATTGATTGTTTGTCTCCTCAGGTTGGGCTACGGCAGCTGGACATGTCTCTCCTTTGTCAGCTGTATTCACTGTACGAATCAATCCAGGAATATAAAGGTGCTTGCCAGGCCGCATCTAGCGCAGAATGTACGTACGCCATGGAAAATGGATATTTCGATGAGGAAGACGAGTACTATAATGAGGCTGGTACCCTCCATAAAGGTGGCAGGGAGGACTCTGAAGGAAACCTTAATTTAACTGTACCCAACATTTCCAATAATGACTGGATACTTGAGAATATCTAATTTGCCAAACCAACTTGTGGAAGAGGGAGCTGGACATCTCCTAACATTTTTCTAACCTTGCTTTCCAAGCCTTTTGTAATGGAAAGTGGTTTGTTACAATAAATTGAACCATTTGGGGCATATTTATAAAGCGTGCTCTATTCCTGCTCACTGCTTCGGGTAAGGATACGATCAATAATCAGTAATTCGGAAGAAACTTTCATGTGCCTTTTTAACATCCAAAAGCACTTAAATGTGAGGAATGACGTTTTCTAAAATCGTATATAACCTATAGCGCTGGAAAATCTCCACTAGTAATAAGATAGTAATTTATACTGGCTTCCTTCATCTGCCTTATATCAAATTGTGGGCAATGACCTATCATTATACCTAGGGAAGGTTCCATATCATAAAATGTCTGGATGTGCCTCTACTGTGAGCATGAGACTGATTACATTACTTTGCACTTCAAGTACTTTGTGGTGTCGGTTCCTTAAATGGTTTGTGGGATTGAAGTTAGCTCTGTGTATGACTCTGCTGCGCACCGTACCTCGCTCCAATATGTAGGATATGACATTGTAATGTATGCAGAGAATGGTGGGCAATAGTTTGTGAGCTGAACCTCCTAGAATTGCTCTCTGGACACTATTTTAAAAGCTTGGCTGGCAAAAATAATCTGTGCCAATGCTATTAGTAGGGTAAAAACATGGAAGATCTACAATGACCACATTCACGCTAGAACAGGTGTCCATCATATAATTCACTAGAAAGTAGTGCCAACCCACAACATGGCTACCTCTTTGTTGGCATGACGGTGACATGGACAGTGGGGCCTTACACCTCTGTTATGTTCCTAGTGAATTTATAGGCTCCTGAACATTGGTTCGTCCAGTGAAATAGCTGCCACTTTTTGTTGATCCATTCATTCACATCTAGAACATATTTGTTTTACTTGGTCAGATGTTAAGTACCATAAACCATTAGCACTGATAATGTCCTCTTAAACCTGCTAACTCCAGATCATCTTGCCATGATACATAATAAGTTTGCGAAAACAGAGTCACGTTCGAACCAACAGTGCCACTCCCATCACTGTGTTATAAACTTTTGATGCACAAATGTAATGCACGATTCTGGGGGGGGGGGGGGGGGTTTGACATGAATACACATGAATGAGTAAATATGGTATGCACCCACATTTATAATTTCATTGAATGCCGTTGTTGAATACACACAGATGGTACAGGTTACACTCACAGAGACACATGTGTGCGCGCACACCTGTAATTCTATTTTTGATGCGCTTCATGGATCTAAAAACATGCATTAAACATATCAAATTAGCCACAATGCGCACAAGGTTTACCGCTAGTATATTGTTTAGGAAGTTACTTGCTATAAGATACAACCCTTATGCAGCTTTTTCTTGTTTTGGTTTGTAGTCTTCTTTGTTTTAGAAACTATTTTAACTTCAAACAGTGTTTTAATGTTATAGGTTTTTTGTGTGTGTGTTTTGTTATGCACTTGTACTGCGTGTGCTGGTTCCGTTATGTACAGCTTATACACCTATCCAGCGCACAAATCCACTCCACAATTGTCTTCTACACATAAAAGCAATTTTAAGTTACACATGGATGCAAAAAATCACACGTTAAGTCTGACATGTAGAAATCTAAGTTTTGTGTTAAGAACATTTCTTTGCAGTCGGCTAAGCAAAAAAAAACAAAAAACTATCTGTTGTTCTGTTTACTGTGTGTATATTTATTTAGGAAACAAGTGGTCATACATTTTCTCCAATAAAAAAATAATAATACTTGGTATATGTGTGTCGGCTCAGTCATGTGTGAAATTGATATTTGATTTTTAGTAACTACTAGCACTAAAATGTTGCAGAATTTCAGGGGGAGATGGTGGCTTATGTATCACACAATAATTTTGTTGTGGCATGTTTAAACAAGTATACAAACTGGTGGCTGCTCGCAGTGTCCACCACTAATAATTATTATGACAGTACAATAAAGCTGAGTACACATTACATGGCGTGCAAACAATGCAACAGTTCATCCTGGTTTCCATTCAACTTCAAGAAATACATTGATTGCAAACGTAAAATCTTTCTCAACTATACATAAACATGTGCACTGCAGTTGGGGCAAATGTAACGATTTGGGGGAGTTATTTTGTTTCTGTGCAGGGTAAATACTGGATGCTTTAGTTTTACACTGCAATTTAGATTTTAGTTTGAACACACCGCACCCAAATCCAAATCTCTCTGAACATGTTACATTTTCCCCACCTTGAGTGCACAAAGTTTTGCCCATTTGAGAAAGATTTTGTGATCAACTCTGAATCCGGCCCCTTATGCATACATACTATGCAATATTACAAATGACTAAATGATGTATCGTGCATCCTTTGGTTGTTTAGTCATTAGCGATATATCCAGTATAGTTGTAAGTAGTGCGATTTGCTGAAAACCAATGTTATCATCAGATTGACCTGCATGAATTGGTGTTTCTATAATGGGTGCAATGTGTGCAGTGCACACTGGCCTCTGGGTCCAGAGGGGCACCCACGATTTATTATATTGGGTGCTGCAGCTGCTGCAAAACTCACAGCCAAGATGGACACTGCACATGTTCAGAGTGAAATTGGTCTCCAGAATATGGAAGACTGTGCCAGAACCTCCGGCACCATGAAGAGGAGGGAGCCCATCCGGAATCTGCACATTGACCACCTCCTTTGTTAAAATGACCCTGCCTGCATGCATGTCCAATCTTTAGATGCAACGAATGAGTGCACGAAAGTGCGCACAGACTGAATTATGTGAACAAATGGTTGTTTTCCGCCAGATCTGAATAATAAATTGTTTATATAGTCTTTTACTATGTGCTTAACTTAGGTCACCCCTGTGTGAGGGAAAATCTTTCCCCCGAAATGATAGTTATCGCCAATGTTTTCCTTTCAAGTCCATAAATCTGGGAAAAAAACATTATGCACACTGACGCATATTCAATTTGACATATACTAATTTTGATTAAATTCTATCCATCCTCCACCTCCGTTCATTATGTTTATATGAGTAATCTAATCTCACAGCAACAGCTTCTTCCCCTATCAGAAGAGGAAGAAAGTTCATCAGGTCAGATAATGATGAAGGATTGTAGTTACTGGCAGTTGACTGTTTATTAACATTTCTGAAATGAATAGTTCATGTTGTGTGGCCCTCACCTCGTAGAGTCTCCTCATGCTAACAGCACTACACCACTGGTGATGCTTTATTACTGGCATCTGATGATGCTTCTGCCCTATAACCGCCCCTTTCCCCACCAGCAGTTACACGTTATAGTGTAACAAAATGTCCTGAGTGTTGCTAACAGCTGTTAAATGCTCATTTGGGCAGGTTGCCATGATCCCCTCAATGTACAGTACTGTGTAATATGTGCAGGATTGTCTGAAGTGACGGGAGATTGGGGGGCAATATGAAAATGTTGATTTTTAGCGTGCTGAACTTCACCCATTAGTTTGGATCTATTAAGATCCAAACTAATGGGTGAGACAAGAAAAGCCCAATTTGCACACCCAAAAGGGTGACTTTTCTCGTCTTTTCAGAGTTACCTCCACCTGTGGATCTTTTAAAATGTGTCAGTGAATAATGAGTGCATCTACACAGTGACCTGGAAAGTGTGCACTGTAGGGGGGTCCTGAGGACCGAGGTTAGGAACCACTGCTCTAGACTCTAAGGGGACATTTGATGTCAGGTGGGGACAGGTGATGGGGACATAGTGGGTGAGTGGGGAGGTAGGGGTGACGGGGACATAGCGGATGAGTGAGGAGGCAGGGAAGATACCGGGTGACTGGGGAGGCAGGTGTGACGGAGATAGCGGGTGACTGGGGAGGCAGGATTGACAGGGAGATAGGGGATGAGTGGGGAGGCAGGGGTGATGGGGACATAGCGGGTGACTGGGGAGGCAGGTGTGACAGGCAGATAGCGGGTGACTGGGGAGCCAAGGGCGCTGGGGAGATAGCGGGTGACTGGGGAGGCAGGAGCGACAGGAAGGTAGCGGGTGACTGGGGAGGCAGAAGCGACAGGGAGGTAGCGGGTGACTGGAGAGGTAGTGGCGACGGGGAGATAGCGGGTGACTGGGGAGATAGTGGGTGAGCCCTGATCTAGATGCTCCCTTCAACAATTATTTGCACATTAGCTGAAGACTCCACAAGCAGATGTATTAATAAATCCCATTTCCCAATTCTTGCTGCAACACTGTGCTTTTGGGAAAAACCTTTATTTAATCCACCTATTGGCTGCCCGGGTGCCCCAGTAGATGGGCAGGCTGCCCCACTAAAAGCTGTCAGGCTTGCACCCTCCTCAATCATATCTGTCTCCCTCTGTCAGTGTCCTTCCCCGGTACAGGTTCTTGCAGTGGGCGGAGCGATATCATGACCTCACACCACTCATTTACATCTAAAGGAGCCGCATCCAGCGAGCTGGAGCATAGCAGTGCCAGCAGTGACCAGGCTGGCAGCTGCTGCGTTCATGTATACCACATGTAATTCTAGAGCTGGCCCTGGCAGCTAGTGACCGCATCATAGTAACCATACAGAGCTGCCTACTACCTGCACAAGTCATCCAGCTATTGTGTCCATGGCCACTTACAGCAAAATACTGTAACTAAGTGTAATTGCTTTAAAAAACAAAGACGGGCACCACTGTGCCAGAGCAGAGCGGGCACCATCTGTCGGTTGCCACGTGAACCACCAATGTACAACTGGGCTGGCCCCCTGGGCATTGCAAACACCCTAGGCGATGACCAAGTTTGCCTATGCCTAGGGCCAGCTCTGGCTGTTGCTATCTCTATTCCCTCTTTGATGTACACTGCATCCTTGGTGGTAGCAGCTGCTGCCAAACTAGGGAACAAGTCTCCTGGCTCTGTTCCAAGCAGAGAGCATGATGCTAAAGAAAAACACCAGGCTACACAGCTGCTATGAACTGGCGGATAATCCCAAACCCGTGCAGCACAATAACACTTGCCTTTTCCAGTATCAGAAGAGGAAGAAGGTTCATCAGTTCAGATAAACCTTGAAGGATTGTTATGGTTGCCAGCAGTTGACGGTTTTAAAAGTTCTTAAATGAATAGATCATGTTTTATGGCCTTCACCTTATGCTAACCGTACACCACTGGGACTGCTTTATTACTGAGGGCTGATAACGCTGCTGCCTTATAGCAGCCATATGCACTTACCTTTCCAGCTGTTACCATTCAAGTGCTCCTAACAGCTATTAGGCACTCGTTTGGACAGGTTGCCATAATCCCCTTATTGCACAGGGCTGAGGTTTTGTGGATGCCTAAATGCTACAGCCAAGCACCAGTAGTCCCGGATGGGATCAGGGCTGCTATTTTTGTAGAGCCCTGCAATTAGGTATATGCCAACCAGCCAGCGTGAAATCCCGCCATGTGCAAGGCTGCGATAACCCTGTGATAAGCTGCAAATCCATGAGCTATCACTCCCATCTAATTATTTTTCTAATGTGTGCAGTCTGTGCGTAGCCCAGGAATTACTTGGCGGCTGCGATAGAAGCAAGCTGTACGGGACCGGAGCTAACATCACACGCCTTCCCTTCACAAACCTGGGCACTCCTGCCTTTTCCTTGACATTCCCAGAAAATGGGCAGTTACCACCCCCCAAACGCTGGCTTCCCGTCCATCAACTTACGTACAGCCAGCAATCCAAAAAGTTGCAGGATTTTATTGCAGGACGGCCTCGAGTATGCATACTATGGGCTGTAAATTCACAGCTGTGTGATCAGGTCTGAATAATCCCCTTTATCTCTTTCCACTTTATCTGACTCCAATGCATACACAGACCCCTCCCCAATATGTTCAAGCTGCCCCTTTGTCAAAGTGAAAGCCAAAACTGTCACATGCTTTTAACTAGTCCTGTATAATCTACTGTGGTACAGAAAAGAGTAATTGGCAGAGATCTTGACTATATGTAAGTTTTAAAATAATGAATTGTGTGGATCTAAAGGGGATGGAGCCCCTTATTGGCAAGGGTAAGGCATTTGCTATAAGCATAAAAGCCTTTTTAAAGTTTGATTATTGTTCCATTTGAATACTAATATTTATATTCTTTATGTTAACTTTATTGGTGTGGATTGAACTATTTTAATCATTGTGTATGTTCAATATGATTGTTACGAAAGTGTGAGTGTGTCAAACCTGCTAACTGACTACAGAAAAAAGGGCTGTTCCTGACAAGGTGCCTTGACACTGCTAGAACACAGACTGCTCCCAGTGTTAGTCAATGGTTTGTTGATGCATTGTACATTAATTAATTTATTTGTTCCATCAGCCCATCTGATGACTCAGCTTTAGCTTGACACATTTAATCTTACACCAGTGCTTTATTTGTAGACAAACAAAAGTGTCTGAGGGGAAATTGGGTCCAACTTGTCCTTAGGACAAATCGGACAAGTGTATGGGGCCTTAAGGGACCCCTTTACTTTATGCCCGCAGATCTACTGGGTATGTATAGTCATTACACAGCACATGCACTAGTGGCTGTTACTGGGGTGGGATCCGGACAACTTCCCATTAATTGTTCGATATTTAGCCCAAAGACCACAATAGCTATGGTGATGAGAACAGGGAAAGTGCAAGGGATAATTAAGGGTATCCCAATTTCAAGTGATTTCCCATATATTTTTTTTTTATAATAAATACAGTATGCCCCAAAAACATAACTGTAATTGTGATTGACTTTATGCAGAAGATGAAGACACAGGATCCACTTATAGCTCACACCCTAGCTAGCACTGTGCCCACAATGCAGTACTTTGACTGGTGCCTTTCAAGTATGCGAGGGGGCAGCTGTCCCCTTACCCGCCTGTTCCAGCACCTATGGGCATAGGCAAATTGCAACATGTATCTTAGAAAATGCAGGCTACACAGAGATTTTTTATGTAAGTACTGCTGGTTTTGGATAGCTATTTACACCAGGGTTGGGGTTGGTGCGAGGCCTCACTGAAAATAGCTAAGGATA